>NW_005187620.1:626460-638019 GCF_000239375.1 Pundamilia nyererei | reverse complement strand
AAGATAGGTTAAATGTTAAACAAATTTCTTCAAGTCAAAGACTGTTATATCATTCATATCACAACATTTATTTTTTGCTTGATGCAATGTGCATAAAGTTAAAAGATTAAAACTAATAAAACAAGTTTTAAAAAGAGACTGTTGATTGAATTTTATATGATAGATTATGAGGAAAAAGTAGAATTGGGATGAAAGGTCTATTGCTTTAGAATGTATTCAGCTTGTGTATCATGTTTTTAAAAAGTAACTAAGTATTAAGTAACTAATTACTTTTGAAAATAAGTAACCAGTAAAGTAATTGGATTACTTTCTTGGAGAAGTAATTACTATTTTCAAATAACTTGACCAACACTGGTTATGTGACTGCTTCAACCAGCTCACACTGTGTCGTCAGGTTAGAAATAGGCTCAGAGCAACACTCCCCAGTAACAAGCAAGTCACTCCTCCAATCAGGAACTCACAAAGACCCTCACCAAACAATAAAAGAGGATCTGTTGATTTTCTGACTTGTTAAAGACTTGTGACAGCCCTGGCAGAGCTACCATGGTCTTGTGGTGTGGTGTTACTCTCTCTCTTTATCCCCACCTCCTCTCATCTGCTGTTGTGTTTGTTACTGAGGCAGCATTTTCCTATTCTGACCTGTGCTTTTTCCTGTCCCGATGCTAAAGCTAGGGTCTGTTTTGTCACTGGTCTTTTATACTTTGTAGCATAACTCTGTTGAACAAATACAGGTATGATATAGGTGTCACTTTCAGATAGTATTATTTTATTTTTTGTGTTGACGTTACTGCTGCACTTGTTGTCGATGTCTTTAATAACTGATGTCTGATAGTTTCCAAAATAGGAATTTCCCAGAGGGCAATAAACTTTAAAAGGGGGCAGGACTGTGGGCAAAATTTAGCTCAGCGCCTGCTGGTTATCTCCTTTCTGCATAGAAAGGGGAAAATTCTTACTGACTTACTGACCGACTTTCTTGCAGGAGGCGAGTTAGTGAACGAGTTTCACAGCTCGTGAAACTTAGAAACCAACCTGGTGACTAAAACTCAGACACGAGAATTGAAACTCAAGAATGAAAATGAAATCAAAACAAAACTTTAAACACTTTGAAAAGTAATAAAGGCAAACTCAGGTATATTTAAAATAATTCAAAAACCCCAAAATATACAAAGCCATTTTAAAAGTTATTTTAAGTCATTTTAAAGTTAGTTTAAAGAAACGGTTTTGCCCTGATTCTGCCTCCCTGTCGCCTTTCTGGGAAATGTGGCACATGATTAACACGTGTTGACTCAGTGTGTGTGGCTGCTGCATGATGTCATGGATGGCAAGGTGGTGACGGCTGCATTAAGCTATTAAAACAAGCTGAACAAGTTGTTAAAACCACACAGAAGTTCTGTTCCAACGTTTTTAGTTGTTTAAGTCTTTTTTTTTGTTTACTAATAAAACAACAAATATATTTTAATACTATGAGAAACTCATGGCAAACAAACAAGCAAAAAAATCCAAAATAACTCGCACCAGGACTCACATTACTACTTTAATATATACATAAAAGGTCGATAAATGCTATTATTTGAAATATTACTACATAAATAAATACATTACTGTAAAACTGTTAATATTTTCTAAATGGGTTTTTGGGCACAACAAGCGAGAAGCAATTAGTGAAAATGACTCCGAAGAAGATAAAGTCAGATGTCGTAACTGACCTCAAAACCAGATACAACACCTGAGTGGTTGGTGTAGAGGACACAGTCTTTGAATAACAGTGTTTCCATTCCTTATCTCCTTAACTGCACCACTCATCCGCACCTTAGTTTCCTCATTAGAAGAGTACAAGTCGCTGTTGAACATTTATAGCTGGTGGAAATACTCAGCAGCAAGGATACTCACAAATATTCCATGTAGGGAACATGTTACTCCAGATACTGTTTATTTAATGTGCAATTCAATTTTAGATTATACTGATTAATTTTAAATCACTACATGGTATGGATGCATAGGGTGGCAGAAAGGGCGGGGGGTCATGTTAGATTCTTAGTAGGTGAAAACACAATTCCTTTGTTTGCAGAATCCCATTAACTCAGGCAAGTTTTCACCTGAGTAGGTCCTTAAGTAACGGCAGGGCAGGACGCAAGCACGATCTACTAGGCAAGGCAAGTTTATCTGTATAGCACAATTCAACAACAAGGTGATTCAAAGTGCTTTACAGAGACATTAGAAACAAGAACAAATAAAAAGCATGATTTAAAATTGATTAAAACAAGCAAATAAACTAACTAACTAACAAACAAACAAAACAGTATATAAAATCAAAACAGATAAAATCAGAACAATAGATAAAATCAGTAGTTAAATGTAAGTTTTGAAATTTAAGCTTAAAAGTGTGGATTTGGTGCTTTATTCAAATGCAGCTGAGAACAGGTGAGTCTTCAACCTGGATTTAAATAAACTGAGTGTTTCAGCTGATCTGAGGCTTTCTGGGAGTTTGTTCCAGATATAAGGAGCATAAAAGCTGAATGCAGCTTCTCCGTGTCTGGTTCTGACTCTGGGAACTGATAAAAGACCGGATCCAGATGACCTGAGGGATCTGGAAGGTTCATACTGGGTCAGGAGGTCATTGATGTATTTTGGTCCTAAACCATTCAGAGCTTTATAGACCAGCATCAGAACTTTAAAGTCTATCCTCTGACGGACAGGCAGCCAGTGTAAAGACCTCAGAGCTGGACTGATGTGGTCCACTTTTTTGGTCTTAGTGAGGACTCGAGCAGCAGAGTTCTGAATGAGCTGTAGTTGTCTGACTGATTTTTTAGGTAGACCTGTAAAGATGCTGTTACAGTAATCAAGCCTACTAAAGATGAATGCATGGACTAGTTTTTCCAGGTCCTGTTGAGACATCAGATCTTTTATCCTTGAAATATTCTTGAGGTGATAGTAAGCTGACTTTGTTATTGTCTTAATGTGTTTTTCTAAGTTTAGGTCTGCATCCATCACTACACCCAAATTTCTCGCCTGGTTTGTGGTTTTTAGATGTATAGATTGAAGTTCTTTGGTGACCTGTAATCGTTTTTCTTTGGCGCCAAAGACTATTACCTCAGTTTTGTTTTTGTTTAGCTGGAGAAAATTGTGGCACAACCAGTCATTGATTTCCTCAATGCATTTACCAAGAGCCTGCACAGGGTCTCGGTCTCCTGGTGACATTGTGATATATATTTGTGTGTCATCTGCATAGCTGTGATAGTTTATTTTGTTGTTGTTTATAATCTGTGCCAGTGGGAGCATGTAGATGTTAAACAGAGGGGGTCCCAAGATGGAACCTTGGGGAACTCCACATGTGATACTTGTCTGCTCAGATGTGAAGTTACCTATTGATACAAAGTATTTCCTGTTTTCTAAGTATGTTTTGAACCAGTTTAGTACAGTTCCTGAAAGACCTGTCCAGTTCTCCAGTCGTTTGAGTAATATGTTGTGGTCAACTGTATCAAATGCTGCACTGAGATCCAGTAAAACTAGGACTGACATTTTTCCGCTGTCTGTATTCAGACATATGTCATTAAACACTTTGGTCAGAGCGGTTTCAGTGCTGTGGTTCTGTCTAAAACCTGACTGGAAGGCATCGTAGCAGTTATTCTGTTTTAAGAAGTAACTGAGCTGTTGAGAAACTGCTTTTTCAATGATCTTACTTAAAAATGGGAGATTTGAGATCGGCCTGTAGTTGTTCATTTGTGTCTTGTCAAGATTGTCCTTTTTCAGTATAGGTTTGATTACAGCAGTTTTTAGTGGTTCTAGAAACACACCTGATAATAAAGAAAAGTTGACGATCTGTAACAGGTCTGACTCTAAAGTCTTTGAGACCTTTTTGAAAAAACTTGTTGGCAGGACATCTAAACAGCAAGAGGAGGAGTTCAGTTGACCTAAGATGTCCTCCAGGTCTTTGCTGTTAATAGGTTGAAACTGTTTCATGGTGTTTAAACAGTTTTTTGGTGGACACAGTAAATATCCTGGATCTGCTGTTGATGTACCAATTGCTTGTCTAATTTTTTGGATTTTTTCTGTGAAGAATTTGGCAAAGTCATTGCAGGCCATGGTCGAATGAAGTTCAGCTGCCACTGGCACAGGAGGGTTTGTTAGCCTGTCAACTGTAGAAAATAAGACCCGAGCATTATGGCTGTTTTTAGTGATGATGTCAGAGAAGTAGGACCTCCTTGCATTCCTCAGTTGTAAATTATAATTGTGAAGTTTCTCTTTATAAATGTCATAATGAACCTGGAGGTTTGTTTTTTTCCATCTGCGCTCAGCTTTCCTACACTCTCTTTTTTCATTTTTCACCAGTGTGGAGTTTCTCCATGGAGACTTTTTCCTTCCAGAGATAACCTTCACCTTAATGGGAGCAATTGTATTCATTACATTTAACATGTTAGCATTGAAGCTATTGCTAGTGGGTAGAGTCAAAGGCAGGATCTACTCGTCTTCCCTGAGAGCAAGGGAAATTATTAGAGAGTGCATGTGAGAAATATGCAAAAAACGGGAAAGAAAAACCATCAGGAAATACGTTTTCACACCACTGTACGGTCCAGTGACATTGGAGGTAGCCACAATCCTTTTTCTTTATCGTTTCAGAGTCATGTGGCTGGACTTAGCCTGTATCAGCTGACATGAGGTCAGAGGAGGGGTGCACCTTGCACACGCCTTGCACAGGTTGCCAGGCTATTGCAGGTCCAACACAGAGAGAGGGGCAACCATTTAGTCATATCGTGCAGGTCTTTGGACTGTGGGAGGAAGCTGGCGGAAACGAGAGAATATGCAAATTTCACATTAAGGTTCCAGCTCAGATGAAAGTTTAACTTTTTTGCAAGTGCTAACCATTGCACTGCTGTGCCACCATAAGATTACATTTAGTGTGAGAACAGCTGAAGAATTCGGCTTAAAAATATCAATGAGAGTTGTTGCTTCTAAATAAAAAATGCTGAAGAGAGTGTTTTTGCATGTGTGTCCACTTCAAACCACACAGAGTTTACAGTTGAGTGCTTGACGGATGTGGGGGGTGTTGAAAGAGGAAGCGCAGCTTGTCGTCACTGTGCTGCTGCTACCAGAAACTGCAGAAGAATGAAGACAGACGGACCACAGAAGGTAACACAGAAACACAGCAGATAAAACACATTATTATTATTTATTTTTTTTACAATTAAGGCTGTATAACATCGATATGTAAAGGATTTTTTTTATCTGATGAGATGTTGGAACAAAAAAAATCCAAATCATAATTTCACTGGTTTCTACATTTCTCTGGTGGCTCAATGGTGTAATGCTTAAACGAAAGATCCCCATTTGATTTTGGGGTTGTGTCCAAAAGGGGAACTGGCATAAAAAGCCGGCCCAATCAAACATGTAGAACCACCTGCTGTGAATAAGTGAGCAGCTGAAAGTAGTTTCATCCTCTACATTTATCTGAAAGTTTAAGATTTTACCTGCAAAAGATGTGACCAGCTCCTAAAAATGAAATGCTGCTTCTTAAACCGTTAAAGAATGGATATATATAAAAATAAAAAAATCTGCACCTCAACTAAAAGATTGAAAAAAAAATATCACAGGCATTAATGAATACATTACTAATGACGGTCCAAAGATATAATTCTCTGACAGGATATAACTCTCTTACTTTTACTGCTGCTTTAAGTGCAATAAGGTGCTTATGATTTTAAAAAAAAATCACAATTGGGATTTTTATATGGTTTTATTTCTGCTTATTCAAAGACTGTATTAATTTAATCGTAAGTCAATGGAAATATTTTAAACTGCTTGCTTGAAAGTACCAAATGTATTTAGTGCCAAAAAGTAAGTAAAGTACTTTATGTCTGGGTATCTGCTGGCAACTGAGGGAAATAAGCAATGGGATGAGATTTACACAGTAAAAGTGTACAAATTCATCATTTGGATACAAACAGGAGGAAAGCGAAGAAAAAACGTACATTTTAGCAGCTAATTTTTATGAATAAAAACACACTGATGGGCCAGATAAAGAAAAAAACACTTCAGATGTAGATTACAGTGTCAGAACTTATTAAATATTACGACATAAAGTATGCTAACATTCATGATTCAGAGCTTACATTTGTCCCAGGTTTAAATTTTAGTAGAGAAATTAAAATAAGGGTCTGCAATAGTGAGAATGAAAGATTAATATGAAAACGCAATCATTAATTCAAATGTACAGAATGAAGATAAGAGCTGGTGTATTGTTTGTTGTAGTAGTGGACAGCTATTTGTTGGTGAATATGTACATATGCAAATATTCAGTGAGAAGGCTCGACATAAGCTTCATTTAGATAAAAACAGTAAAGACAGCAGTCCTACATCATTAGAAAAAAGTTCCTTAAAAAAACTTTACATTGAGTTTTGAGAGTCAGGAAGTTGCTATATGCTATATTCATATTGGAGATCATTAAAAACCTTTTAATCTGCTCTGAAAATCAATGCATGCTTTTGCTGCCAGATTTATAAACACTGCAAGATTTTTACACCAATTTCCTCTAGCATATGTTCACTCCATTGCTCATGGCGATAGATCCAAGTTTTTCCTTCATCGGGATTTTTGGCGCGGCAATGTGAAATTTGTTGCCGCTGTAATATTAAATTTTTTTATTATTGTGGTTTAAATGACTCAATACGGTTGGATTTTTGTTTATCAGATGAGAAGTGAATGCACAGATTTCATTTAGATAACAGGCATTTTCACTCTACTGTGCGTGGACCAAAGGCGTTAAATGAATAACAGCGGATAGAGCGATGTTTGGCATCATCCAAATACCGAACACGTCCACGTTTCTCTGCAGCAGGACACAAAATCTTTACAAATAGCAACAAAGATTCATCAGCGCACAGAGAAACAGTAGGTGCTGCAGTGGGGCTGTGATGGAAAAACTGCCGCCCGCTGGAAAGACAGACTTTCCAATGAGACCACAACTTGAGACCTGAAACCAAAGCATTTACAATGGATGGAAATAATAAACTATGATGTAGAATGAATAAGTCATGTTCTAACCCAGCACTGAGATGCTGATGATATTTAAAGGTGTTAAATATTTACATATTTATACATCCCTTTCCAAAATGCTGCATTAAATGTTGGCGTCTTACTTAGATCCCACGCAGAGTTCACTTGGACTAAATGTGTGAATTTTGCCTAATTGTCACTGTTTGCTCATTGTAAACTTAAATGCATTACTTCATTCATGCAAATTTGCTTTTATACACAGTAAACAAAGATTTACAATTTTATGAAGCCTGGTGAGGAAAAACCTGTTCAGACAATTGAAGAGAAGTGACGATTTGTTAATTTAATTAATTAATTTGTTTATTTAAATCTTATTCAGCCTCTAATATATACAGACTCTTGCAGGGGTCATTTCCTGTAGACTTTGATAAAGACCAGTCATATAATGTCTGACTGTAGCTAATAAACTGAATACTTTATTGGCTACATTTACTGGGTTCGACCATCTCTTGCCTTCAGAGCGGTCTTAATTCTTAATGGCATCGATTCAACAAGGTGCTGGAAATATTTCTCAGAGATTTCAGTCCACGTTACCACAATAGCATCACAGTCACTGCAGATTTGTCAGCTGCACATCCACGACAGGATCCCGTTGACCATATCCCAAAGGTATTCTATTAGATTGAGATCTGGTGACTGTGGAGGCCATTTGAGTACAGTGCACTTACTGTCATGTTTAAGAAACCGGTGTGGGATTATGTGAGCTTTTTGATATGAGATTTTATCCTGCTGGAAGCAGCAAGCAGAAGAAGGGTACATTGTGGTCATAACGGGATAGACGTGATCAGCATCAAAGCTCAGGGAGGCTGTAGTGTTTGAACAATGGTCAGATACAAATATTCCCACACCATTACACCCCCAGCAGCCTGAATCGTTGATACAACGCAGGATGGCATAGCAGCATAACCCTTTCATGCTGTTTCCATCAAATTATGACCGTTCCATCTGAAGGTTGCAGCAAAAATCCAGACTAATCAAACTAAGCAACATTTTTCCAATCCTCTGTTGCTGAATTTTGCCTGCGTGAACTTTATCGTATGTTTCCTGTTCTTAGTAGACAGGAGTGGCATCCGGTATAGCTTTCTGTTTTTTTAGCCCATCTGCTTTGAGATGTTCTGTGTATCTTGGTTGTAATGAATGCTTATTTAAGTTACTGCTGTCTTCCTATTAGCTTGAAGCAGTCTAGCCATCCTGCTCTGACCTCTAAGGCATTTTCAGCCAAAGAACTGCCGCTCACTGCAGTTTTTCTCTCTGTGCTTTGAAGTTTGCATGATCGTCTTGACCATGTCTAGATGCTTAAATGCACTGAATTATTGGCATGTGATTGGCTGAACTAGACATTTGTGTTAAGGAGCTGTTGAACAGGTGCCCCTAACAAAGCGGCCGGTGACTGTAGGAGTTGCATGCTAATCACTAACACCAGCACTCGTACAGACACAAAAGTTTAATATTTATCATTATTACCTGTAAATGAATAAGCTATACCAAATTTTCAATTAAAAAAAGTCGATAATTAATTTTTCTTTGAACACAAAGGCAGCAACAGCTTTAAACTTAAAGTGAACTTAAATTCAATTCAATGTAAAAATTCTCTATTTTATGAAAACACAACTGAAGCGACATATTGTGAGTAATACTTGAGTAGTTTTAGCTTTTCAACCCAGTTGCACAGCCTATCTGACCTCTCACACTCCTCTTAAATAAATTTATGTTACATTTTTTTAAAAATCAGATTCTTAAAATTTGATTTAATCTGCACATTTGTTGAACTCTCTTAACCTTAACCCCAGAGATCATTGCCTTTTGTTTATTCTTGGAAAAGGAGGGCTGACCAGACTTTAAAAGAAATGCGCTCCGTGAGAAAAAGTTTCAAAAAACGTTTTCCAAAACGAGCCTGATTAGTCACCTGCTGCAGATAAATAGGAAATGACCTTTCTGAGATCACACTATAAAATAATGTGTCCTTGAAAAAAAAAACAGTTTTCTTGCATTGGGGTGTGTGATGCTTCATAAAGGGTGTGGGTAGGTGTTAGTCCCATACACAAAGCAGTGTTTCAGTTTTGTTTTGGCTGACCACATCCTGTGGTTCTTTGCCGTGTTAACAGGAAAGCAGCAGCAGCAGCTGCTTAAGCCGTGTAGGTGTGAATGCCTGTTGACCAGTAATGTCTGCATTAATATAACTAAACAAACTGAAGGGATTCGTTTGAGTTGCTCTAAAGTCTTTCCTCTCTCTCCTTTGTGTGTCTCTCAGGTATGATAGGAAATTCTGGCCCGCTGCCCGCAGTCCTGACTGTTGCGTCAGTGGCTTTACTGAGTCTGCTGACGCTGCTGTGTCTGCGATGCAAAAGGAAACCCAGTAAGTACATTTCTCAGAGAGCTTGGACCGATGTGACCGATTTCAGGTGTGAATAGTGATATACACAAACAACTGAACTGGAGACACATGCGGGCTTTGTTTTACTTCGCTTGAACCACATGAAGCAGTTTGGGGGGAGGCAGCTCTTCACGCTGTCTCTACCCGCTTTCCATTCTTGGGTCAAGCACAGTAAGTACGTCCTCCATAGGGAGGTCTACTGCACAGCTGCAGAACAAATGAGTTGAAAGATCAGCAACACCACACGCTGTATGTGGGTCACAATGCTGAGGACAATGTGGGAGCATGCTGGTCCCCTGCAGAAGAACCACATGCAGTCTTTATATTATCTTGATCTCTTTAATCAGATATGAGTGCTATTCAGCTTCACACCTACAGCATTTTACAATCACAAAGACACCTAACATACATGTCTCTGGGCTGTCAGAGAGAAACCATGCAGACGCGGGAGATCTTGCATACTTTTTACAGAGAGGCTGGCACCACCCTGCCGCTTCAAAGCAAAGATAGAGATGTGAAAAAATCAATTTACCCTTGCTTTTTTTTACACATCCACACAGACCAGACATGGAGGCAGGATTTGGGGGAATTAAAAATTTTGCGATTATAGATATATCATTGTAATAACATACGTTCCATTACCACATTTGTCCTTGTCAAGGTAAAGACCCTTGAACAAATGTTAACAGCACAGTGATCTGCTGCGAGCGAGCACCCAGCCCCCACAAGCCGTCGTAGCAGGAGCAGAGAGCAAAGAGACGAAAGAAAAGCGTAGAGCGAGGACAGACAATAAAATAGGGCAGAAGTCAGAACCACCGAAAAGCTCTCAGATTTCAAAAACCCCCCAAAACTGTGTTGTAGTATAAAGGAACGCTTAAAGTCAGGTACAAATAAAGCCAGTTACATTCTCGCTTTTTTAGATCTAATAGTTTACAGAAGTGATGATTTCTCAGAGATGAGATCATGTTTTTCAGCTTTGCCTTCAGTCCAGCACAGGGGTGTCAAACTCATTTTAATCTGAAGGGCACATGCAATTTAATTCGATTTGACATGGCTAGAAAAGTATTGTATAATAACCTAAACGTGCTCCTTTCAGTGCAAAGAAGCACAGATGCACTTTGAAAACATCAAACTTTATAGACTTAGAGATGAAAATAACTACAGTTTGAGGAATACGTGACTATGTTTTATACACTTCTGTCATTTCAAAGATATGTGACTGTTGTAAAACAAAGAAGCATAATCTAACCAGACTGTGGTGTGGCAGGTCGTGGGTGATGCCTCTCAGTCAGAAGCACGTTACACTGAAGATGATTCAGATGCAGGCTCAGAGGAAAATAACAAGTTTTACTCTCATTATGTGATACATTCTTAATGACTTCACAAAATAATGATTCCTTGCTATGATAGGGGTCTGATCATGGAGGACTTTGTATGTGAGGATTTTAAATTCTATTTAACGAAGAGCCAAGGTCACTTTAAAAGGGGGATGAAAGCAGAAGATCATCAAACATGCTGGACAGGAACTGAATAGGAACATGTGATGACAGCCAGCAGGCTGAGTAGAAGACAGAGCTATATACACTCACTGGCCACTTTATTAAGTACACCTTGCTACTACCAGGGTTGAACTGCCTTTTCTTTCATGACTGCTGTAAATTTTCATGACTCGACAAAGTGTTGGAATCATTCCTGAGTGGTTGTTTGAGTTTAATATTTTTTTCCTATCAGCTCAAAACAGCCTGACCATTCTTCTCTGGGGTCAACAAGGCATTTTCACAACTGCTGCTCACAGAATATTTTCTATTTTTCAGCCCATTCTCTGCAAACCATTGAGCTGGTTATGTGGGAACATAGACTAGCTTTTAAAGTCTCTTAAATAACCTTTCCTTCCCTGTCTGATGCTCGGTTTGAGCTTGAGTGGGTCGTCTGTTTACATGCCTAAATGCACTTAGTTGCTGCAATGTGACTGGCTGGAATATTTGCATTAAGGAGCAGTTGAACAGGTGTTCCTAATAAAGTGACCAGCGATTGTATACAAAGAAGTCTGACAGGCAAAGAAAAACAGGAGAAACACATTATCAAAAAGGTTAAAAAAAATCAGGGAGTCCAAGGACAATAAACAGGAAGCAAA
>NW_005187620.1:624002-626033 GCF_000239375.1 Pundamilia nyererei | reverse complement strand
ATATCAGTATTTAGTGTCCCTTGTATCGATACAAAATATTGCGATACAGTGCTCTATCAGTTTTTCCACCACCAAGTCTTTCCATTCATCGTTGTTATGAGATTACTGGCTATTAGTTTGCCAAGAGAAACAACAGGTGGTGCAAAGTTTGCAGTCAGGTGCCGCTTAAATCCCAGCAAAAGAAAAAAATGAGTCACACCTCCACAGATTTCTCATTTGTTCATGCAGCCTGCTTTCTTAATCATAAGATTTTTGCTTATCAACTCAACATGTTTTCTGCATTGTTATCCTTTATCCTTGAGTAGCTTTGCATGAGTCAGTTTAGAATAATCCTTTTTTTAATCTTATACTTCTTGGTGCAAACCCTTAGTTCATCTTCTATCTGAAAAAACCCCAGTTTAAACTCCTTCCCCTTTAAGCCACTTTCCTTTGCTTGGCTGCTCCTCACAAACAAATGGATTTGAGCGGCAGGTGGGTGGGGCTTCTGCACCCACAACCACAACTGTGAGCCATAGATTACCATATGGCAATATTCACTTTCATTAACATCTTGTAGACCACCATTAACCTCCTGAGACCCTGCATACTTATATGGAGACATTGGTTATTGCCTTATTGTAGCCTACACTTCATTCTGCTCAGCACAGACTTGTGGGATCACACACATCGTATATTTATAGTCATAAGACACAGCTGCAGTCAGCTGGTATAAATATTGAGGTTGAATTCTTTCAACCTGTTTCTTTTTTCTGTCTTTTTTTACCTGCAGAGATCATTCAAGAGGACCGTCAAATATACAATCCACCAACGTTGTAAGTAATATCTTACATGATGATAAACTTTTCAGTGTATAGAGAGCTGTAAAAATGTCTGATAAAAACAAATAAATATATATAGATATATATTTTTTGTGACATGTGTCAGATGAGCAAAGTGACTGCAAGAAAGAAAATTACAGAACGTGTCCATCGCTTTCCTGCAAGTTTAGTTTCATTCACTTATTGAAAGTCTCATAAATCTGCAGATAAAGCCTTAAAATTACATCACTGAACATAGTTAAGCATCTCTAAAGGCCTTAAGCAGTAAACAGTAGTAATAGTAGTAAACTGTGTGGCTACCATAAATATTTAATACCAGCATATTTTAATCACTTCATAAAAGTCCTGACATTAAAACTCTATCTCGACAGCCAACGTGGGGGGAGTCAGTTTGCAGTGATGCGATCAAAAACAGGTAGGCTAAAGTAAACCGATGAAATCTGTACCTCAGATACCGCCTCTGTGAAACGAGCTTTAATGCTTTGTTTAAAATCCTCGTTTTATTTTTCAGTAACCAAAACCAACCAGATATCATCATCATTTGCAGCAGCAGCAGCGTACGTACAGCGTGAGACACTGTCACTTGCAAGACTCTGCACGATATTTAACCGCACTTGGTTATGTGTTTCATGCAGTGCTTATGCATATCTGCGCACACGAGACGCTTTTTATCAGGGCACATAACACAGAAGCCAGATCAGTTAAAGGTCAAGTACAAAGACTCAGCTTTAATGGTGTTACTGCTGAAAAGCACTTCAATCTGCAAACAGTTCCCCCCCGATTCCAGCTTGAGTTTATAAGATGTATCCTCCATCAGCTATTGCTGATTTGAGAATTGATACGAGTGAATTCTATTTGCTAAATATGCCCACGTCCAGCAGCTCCCAAATATTTTATTTCTTATTAATCAATGCCGTAGGTGATTCTTTATTCTCCGGTTTGAAGTCTATACACTGCATGTTAATATGTGCTTTAATACCTCAACTGGTTCGGTACCCTCTTAGTTTTGCTGAACCTAAATAGCAATGGCAAACATGGATGGACATGCTTAACTTACTTAACTTAACTATTGATTTTCAAATCCAAAGTTAGAAGAAAATTAAATATGTAACACTTTAGCCAATATTCAAATTAAACTGCCTAATTTTTTAACTTTACTGTTACTATGTTTGAAAGCTATAAAACTACTATATGTTTTTTGGCAGGGTTTTTT
>NW_005187620.1:622683-623855 GCF_000239375.1 Pundamilia nyererei | reverse complement strand
TAAAGAGTGCCCACCCCTCAGTAAAATGTATTAAACTGCACACTGAACACACAACTCAACCTGACTGTAAGCTAGGGCTGTCACTATATGATTTTCACTGCATGCTGGGTCATAAAAGAGTAAACTTTCTCTCAAAAAGACAATGATCAGCACAAATACAGGCCATTTACCATAGTCTGACCAACCTGTGTACTGCCTGGATTGACTACAAGAAACGCTACGACTCAATGCCTCACACATGGATCCTGAAATGCCTAGAACTTGTGCCTAGAAGTTCAACAGGACCTTTAGACCCTCATCAGGAATTTGACAGAGATGAAGAAGTTCAAGCCAATAGCACAAGTCTCCATCAAGTGTGGGATTTACCAAGTAGATGCTCTGTCCCCACTGACAGGCCTGAACCTCCTCTACCAGATGATTGACAAGACTGGCTGCCAGTACCGACTAAAGAATGGTGCAATCGTCAGCCACCTCTTCTAAGTGCAGGACATCAAGCTGCATACCAGGAGTGAACAATACATCAACTCACTGATCCACACCACTAGAATCTACAGAAATGACAATGGAATGTCATCTGGACTGGAGAAGTGTAGCCAGGTAGTCACAAAGAGAGGGATGGTAGTTGGAACTCAGGGGACTGCATTACCAGAAAGCAACATTGCAGACATTGAGGATAGCTACAAGTAGACAGGAATCCCACTGGTAAATGGAAACTATGAAGAGGCCCCTAGGAAAGCTGCAGTCAATATTTATGCCATGCCGGTCATCAGATACTATGCTGGGATAATCAGCTGACAAAAAAAAAAGAGACAGAAGCCATTGACATCAAGATAAGGAAGCTCCTTACCATGCATGGAGTGTCAAATCTAGCACCCTGTATGATAGAACCACTATCCACGATAAAACAACAAAGATCCGTGTGTACATCAGGAAGATGGGCTTAGTGAATACCTCAGGCAGCAGAAAACTGAGAAAGAAGATGAGCAAGAAGGGGAACCATTATACAAGGACAGGCCTCTGCATGAAAGACAGCACAGAGGCACTAATCATGGCAGCACAGGAACAAGCTCAGAGAACAAGATCCACAGAGGATGGGGCCTACCACGCCAGTCAAGACCGCAGGTGCAAGGTGTGCAAAGATGCCACTTAGAGAGTCAAACAGGGTGCAAGAT
>NW_005187620.1:589097-615717 GCF_000239375.1 Pundamilia nyererei | reverse complement strand
ATCATTAAATAATTAATTAAATGTGTCAATAATTAATTAAAATGTGAAATACATAAATAATTAATTAAATGTGTCAATAATTAATTAATTAAATGTGTCAATAATTAATTAAAATGTGAAATACATAAATAATTAATTAAATGTGTCAATAATTAATTAATTACATGTGTCATAACTATTTATTAAATTAATTCATTCCAATTTTAATTAATTATTGCCACATTTAATTAATTATTTAATGGTGTATTTAATTAATTCATTATGGCAGTCCTGGCGTTCCATATCCTCGCGCTCACAGACCCATAACGTGTATGGCAGTCCATTCTCCCTGCAACACGGACTACACTGCCCATGATGCTACATTCTTTAGAGCATTGTAGCATTCTGCCTGTTAGCTTAGCACAACAACAACAACAACGAAAAGGCGCTCTCTCACCCAGGAAACACGCAGTCGCAGAGAGAGAGAGAGAGAAACTAATTAAAGACAATTGTTGTTGCTATATTGCAGTTATGATGCCGAAACTAAAATACTGATATTCCTACTCGTATACTGTGTTGTAAATAACTTATATAACTTAGTGTAATTGTTCTTTTTGCACATCTGCAATGGATCCAACATCTGCAACACGCAGAGTGGAATACATGGACACTTATGACCAGTTAATGTAAAAACCAGTTAATCTGGAACACTGGTTTCACATTTAACTGTGCCAGCGTCATCCTCGCTGTGTTTTATTTAAAACTGGGTGTTGCTTTGGCTTAATGCTGTCAACCTCTTTTTCACACGCTGCTCCTGAATAAGTTTGTATTGCAGGTCTGTTTTCAGTCGCAAATGTGGGTGAAACGCTCATTGCATAGTTTAGGACATCGGTAAGGGACAGAGTCATGAATTAAACGAGGCGTTGAAGCAAAGAATTTGTGTCGAGAATTTTTTATAATCGAATTACTTGATAAATCATTGGAGCCCTACTACACTCCAATTCTGGGAGTAATTCATCTGCAGAAAGGTGCAACAATCAAACATAAAGATGATTTTTTATTCATATGGTAATGTAGAACTGTATAACCTAGTTGTGAGAAAGCAATTAGAATGTGGACCACAATAGAGCATTTGTCCTGTTATGGTTTCACCATTGGTTATGTTGGCTTGTTTGCACTTCTCTTGTATAGTGAGTATTTAAAGGTGATTTACAGTTGTATAACTATTTATGTGAAAAAGGAGAGAGAAAATGTAAATAAAACCAAATACATAAAAGATGGTGCCGTCAACCACTGGTACATATTGAAATCTCAGTCTTACAGCTTTTTTAGACCAAAAGGTTCAGGTGAACACCTATTTGCTAATTAAAGGATCTGTACCACACAGTAAGCCATATTACTTTTCAGACAACTGCATTAAAAATGCACCAAAACTCAACAACTGTTTAGTGACTTCTCCTGGCAGAGCTGACAGCTGTTCAGTGTTCTTAGCAGCTTCCCGTGTCATAACGCCTCTCAATCAAAGCTTTCACAACCTTTCACAGCCTCACCAGTTTCAAAATAGACGTACGATAAAGTAATTCACCCCTTGTAGAGTTGTTTAACAGGCTGCAAACATGCAGTTTAATCCTGGAAATGCGGGCATTTTAACATCAGAGTCCATTGGTGTTGGCTTACTTTTGCAGCCCGCCTCAAGTGGCCATTTAAGGAACTGCAGTTTTTTTTTGCATTTTGAGCTGGATTCATGGAGCTTTTGTCCCTCGGTTAACCAAGTCCTGTTATTATTTATGGAACTGTCAATATAAAACGTTTAAAGAGCATACACTTTAGTTTTTGTATATGTTTACACAAAGCGATAAAGTGATGAGTGTTTGGTTGTTTGTTTATTTTATAGCAATCCAATCAGTGAGTCGCTGTACGTAAATGAAAAAACCCTTAACAACGGACTGGGTGAGAGATTTTGCTTTAAAATAATCACAGATTTTTAAAAAGCTGACTGATTTTTGCTAAACACTTTTTACGTGGGTATTTTGTGTTTTTGCAGATGACATTCCAGGAGTGTATGGAAACGTTTTCCCATCGATAGAATTAACAAACGGTACGTCCAGCCTTATATTTTCTGACTCCATTCGAGATGTGAGAAGTCGATTGACGAATAAAGAGTTCAACTCATTCAAACTATTGTTTCACCAAACAGACGACGACGACTATGAAAATTCAGACTTCCTGAAAGATGCAGGTAAGTTTCATTTTTGTCAAGTTTGTGCTTTTGTTCTGTGTTTTTTTTTGTAATCACTTAATCGAGAAATTGAAATCAAGAGTCCAAGTAGACGTGAAAACGAAGCATCTGATTGACAAATAACTTGTGGATTATACTGACTAAGAAAAGAATAACAGAAAGCAGACCGGTGGCTGAGGACCATAGTATCCCAAAATGTGTGTATGCGTGAAGGAGTCTGGACGGGTACTGAGGAAGGATTTTAAGTGAGAAGAATCTTGTAAGTGATACATACTTACCTGTGAGCCAGTGGAGGTTTAAATTATTATGTAGCAACAAAAGAGGTAATACATACTTCCCCTGGGCAAGGTTATCCAATGGGCATTCTGGGCCCAGGAGTCCAAACAAGCAAAAACAAAACAGAAAAACCAAAAGACTCGCTGAAATCAATAATAGATTTAAAATGAGGAAAAAATAGGTGAGGCAGGCTGAAGTGAGTAACGCTGATAATCTCTTTATCGTGGCAGCTGTTAGTGGGTGAGATCTATTAGGGAGCAAGTGAACATTTTGTCCTGAAAGCTGACGTGTTAGAAACAGCAAAAATGTGCAA
This sequence comes from Pundamilia nyererei, assembly GCF_000239375.1. Taxonomy (NCBI): domain Eukaryota; kingdom Metazoa; phylum Chordata; class Actinopteri; order Cichliformes; family Cichlidae; genus Pundamilia; species Pundamilia nyererei. Next base: position 612,910 of record NW_005187620.1, on the reverse strand, counting down.
GAGTAAAGATGTGAGTGAATCTGATGAGGTTCAAATTGTGATGGGGTTGGGTGTTCCCAGTCTGGAGTATCCATCAAACCTCAAGAGTTGTGCAAAGAAGGAACGATGGTGAGCCAGCAGCACGGTCATGTGCAGCCAGGGCTCACTGATGCATATGGGGAGCAAAAGCTGGCCTATTTGATCCAAACCAACAGACGAACCATGTAGCTCAAATTGCTGAAAAGGTTATGCTGGTTCTGATAGAAAGGTGTAAGAATACAGAGTGAATCACATCACTTGTGTCCTGCCATCCATGTGGATGTTATTTTGACCCGTAACACCTACCTAAGCTTGTTGCAAGCTGTGGTCACCCTTTCATGGAAACTGTATTCATGTATGGCTGTTGCCTCTTTTAGGAGAATAATGCGCCCAGCCACAAACCAGAAATGGTTCAGGAATGATTTGAGGAGCACAACGAGTGTTGACTTGGTCTCCAAATTCTCCAGATCTCAATCCAAACGAGCATCTGTGGGATGTGCTGGACAAACAAGATCGATTGGTGGAGGTCCCACCTCACCACTTCCACGACTTAAAGGATCGTTAGCTAACATCTTGGTGGCAGATACCACACCACAATCCATACCTGTAGGCAGGTCGTCATAATGTTATATCTAATCGGTGTATATGGATTGCATGTTTTGTTTAATTATTAAAGAAGATGAAAAGCCCTGACTGTCAAGCTCTTGTGCCTATTAGAGGGGGCTATGCACACACATGTGACAAATTAAAGGAATAACCAAAATAACACAGCTAATTTATGAAGGTGTTGGGCAACACAAACAGTTTCAGTGTGCCTCAGCATTGATTCTCCAATTCACCTTTGCAGGGGAGATGGACCAGCGGTCTTCAAAAAAGTATTCGCTTATGTTCTAATGATGGATGCGGAGAGTCCAGCTTGCCAAAAAAGAATATTTTTTTTCCCTGACCTAATTTTTATTAGTTTTATTCATATAAGATTGCATAAGAATCATGTTGATTCCACATGATCTGTGTTTTTTCCTGTAACACAAATCTGTTGTCTCATGTTGAAGTGATTTCATCGTGTTTAGGGTAATGGATTTTCACCTGTAACTGCAACTTTATTTCTTAATGTCAAAATTATTCAAAGGTATTATGTTCTGAGTACACAGGAATACTTTTACTTTAGGTACTTTAAGTTTAATTTCTTGCTACTGCTGAAGCAAAGTGCTACTACTTCTGCTATGGCTAAAATGCAAGTACTACTACTTCTATATTATAATTACAAATACATGTATTATATGCTGACTTAATTCTATGATAAATATATTTTGTACACTGCTCTTCTTTAACTAATACTACCTATAATATCAGTTCTAAATATTTTAAAAGTAGTAATCTAATAAACCAAACATACTTTGTTAATCAAGTGTCTGTATTTTCTCAGCATTACAGTTACAAAACTGGAACTGGAACTTGAATCAACACAATTAGCAATAATACTCTGGGTATTCTTTTTCCATGGAAAATTTTGCGTCATCACTGAGAGTTACAAACTGTCTAAAATCTTTCATCTTTATAAAATGATGAGTGTGGCTGCTCTACCAGGTGTAACAATAAAGTTTAACATCCAGGCATCCGTGAAAACAGAATTTATGAAGTTTAGTGGAGTTTGAAGTTAGCAGAGATTTAGCTCTTTGTGTCAAAGTAACTGAGGATAAAACAGAAAAACATGAAGGAGATTTTCCTGGCCTGGCTTTTTACAGTAGATAACATTAAAAATATTCTGCAATAGAACAAAAACTGAAGAAAACCATGAATCAGCATATGAACATTACCTGATGCTGCTGAAGTGAAGCAGAGCAAAGTTACAGAGGTTTTACTAGAGACACAGCTAAGCCTTTTGCAGTTCGGTATAATTTTAAAAAGTTTGACATTTCTTGTTGGAAGTCATTTAAAAAAAAAAAAAAAGACAGCGGCTGACAGCGCTGTAAACAACGTTAGACTGGAGGGCAATAAGCTAGCAAATAATGCAGAAACAGAGATTTGAGATGGGAAATACACTGAGAGAGAGAGAGAGAACTGTGCAGGAAATGTGATTTCATCGTGGTGGAAGCAAAACAGCAAAAGTAAGAGAATTCATTACGATGTTTACGTGAAGTGTAGCTTTGATCTTCTTTTGCTTCCGGTTCGGTGAATTTTGGTCACAATGATGAAACCTGCAGCTTCAGAATCTGTGAGCTGTCAGCTTTCAGCCCAGATGGCGTGTCTGTTGGGTGAGGATGCCGACATCTCGCAGATTCTGATGCGTCGGGTCTGTGCTTTGTGTTTACGTCTTTGTGTGGAATCCGTTTACTCTCATTTGCTTTTTTAGCTCTTTAGTGGTTGCTGAAATAGTTTTGTGAGCTTTAACCTGAAATTCTGGCGTTTCTGGCAAAATACATTTATATTTAAAAATCGATTCAGTATCTAATGAATCTATATCGCTTTATTCAAGCTAAAATCAATTTTAATTGGAAAACCGATTATTGAAACCCACCCGTAATAATGATTCGCTATGTGGTGGCTAGCTACACAGCTATGGTTAGCATAATATAAAGACAGTGAAGCTGGAGGACGAACGTTAAAAAAAGTTCAAAAGTTAACGTGAGGGTTCCTGATGGTTTGGGACAAATGCAACTGGATGGCAGGATGCTGTAAACAGACCAAACTTCAGTCAGGAGAACAACTGAGATATTGTGGATGGATTATTGTTCAGATTAAACAGAACAAGATACAAAGCATTAAAACAAGTTAAAGACACAACAGCCTTAATAAATGCAGAGTAGTTTAGACCGGGAAGCAAGGTTCATACGTCATCACTTAACAACTGGATACTAATTGCTTAACGCTTTATTTTAATAACAATAACTAAAGTAAATGAACCTTGTAACGCCTTAAGAGCTGCACAATATTGTCACATAATAAAAAATGAAAAATGTTTCTTACCTATATATCATATCTTAGGTCACACTTTTTAACTAGCTGCTTAAAGCCCTGCTTTTTCACCATGTAACCACATCAGTAACTTACATCCGTTTACTCTTCCTGTTTGTTCCCGAACAGTTTTATTATCAGATGTAGGTAACTCGTGGGACAAGAAGCTCCATCTAGCATGTAAAAAGTAATATTTCCTCAGCCGAAAGCCTCGTTTTTTTTTTAGCATAGAAGCTTTTTGTTTTCTTGTTATCCCACAAAATAAGATGAAGTCCAGGTCCCAGCTACATCAACTACTTTCTTTCTTTATCACTGCAGCCCCTTCATGAGTTCATGGCAGAGTTTTAGTAGCTACATCATCCTATCTGTATGCACATTTGTAGAGGCTTTGGCTACATGCTACTAATGTTACACACTTTCAAGAGACCAACTACATCAACATTAAGGAGCTGCAGCAGTCTTTAGTAGAAAAATATAAACTAAATCTATTTTTTTAATATCCCAAAATGACTATGACCTTAGGTGTATGTTGTTTGTCTTATTATGTGGCAATAGACACATAATAAGACAAGCCAATCATATTACCCATTTTACATTAGCTTGTTTAAATGCTAACATACTGACACTAACGCAAGTTTGTTACAGTCAGTTAACAACACTCACACAAAAATAATACTACAACCATCTTAACTAACTCATTGACTAACTAATTTGAAAACAGTTAATGTTAGCTAATTTATGTTTCTCTTTAATGTTAGCCGATATGTCAACACACACACACACACACACACACACACACACACACACACACACACACACACAAAACAAAACAAAAATATTAGTAATTAGTAATATAATATAATTTATATATATTATATTAATATAATTTGCTTTGCTGTGAAGCAAAGCAAATGATTCACATCATTTTCAAACTCCTCAAATCTTTTATTGAGTGTATATATTCACTCAGGGATTTGATTAGGTACGCCTCGTAGGTTTGACCCCTTTCACCCTCAGGGCTGCCTTAATTCTTCATGGCATATATTCGACCAGGTTCATATTGACATTATACCATCACACAGTTGCTACAGATTTGTCGGCTGCGCATCCATGATGTGACCCAAATCCCAAAGCTGCTCTTTTGGACTGAGATCTAGCTGTGGAGGCTCTTTGAGTATAGTGAACTCATTGTCGTGTTCAAGAAACCAGGTTTATGATGATTTGAGCTTTGAGAAATGGTGCATTTTCCTGCTGTAAGCAGCCACTAGACGACGGGTAAACTGTGTTCATAAAGGGATGGACATGATCAGCAAGAATACTCAGGTAGGCTGTTGCGTTTACATGATGCTTAGTTTATACTAGGGGGCCAAGAGAATATCCCCCACACCATTATACCACCAGAAGCCTAAACGTAGGATAGATCCATGCTTTTATGTTGTTTATGCCAAATTCTGACCCTAACATCCAAATGTCACGGCAGATATCGAGAATCATCAGACCGAAAAAAAATCATCACACCATCTTCTGTAGTCCAATTTTGGTGATGCGTGCAAATAGTAGCTTCAGTTTCCTGTTCTTAGCTGACAGGAGTAGCACTTGATCAGGCCTGTTGCTGCTGCAGCCCATCCTCTTTGAATTCGAAAGAAAAAGAAGCACACTGACCCACAGGAGGTCTTCGCGTCTCCTAATATTAGTAAACATCCATTATTCCAGAGAGACATTTAAACAGGATATTGAGAGCCCAGTTGCTTTGCAGACGTAAGTACGACCCGGACGCTGGGATAGATTTTATTGTCAACCAACTGCAAGGGCCTGGGAAGGATCACGGTCAAGTGTTTCGTTCCCACAAATTAGTATTTCGTGCCCACGAAGTAGTATTTTGTGGCTACAATTTATTTATTTTTTGGACCATGTCATCAGAGGGGCTCCGTAAAAACCAGTCATTGTAGTGTCTCACTTTAACCAAACCACACCACTGCAGCGACTGTTGGTTGGTATTTTAGCCGTCTTTTTCATCAGGGACAAAAGGTCCCTTTGTTTGTGTGCTATAAACCATGTCCACAAGCTTTTAAACAACCTCCCTGTAAGCTTCAAACTGAAAGAGAAGCTGTTTAACCTGGTGAAATAACTATTTTTATTTAATAAATGATGTCATTTGCATCAGTTGAACTGGGGTCTCTCGTGTGAATATCAAATAATCACAACACCAAAGTTTTTTTGTGACAGGTTGCTGGCTTCCAAAGATGCATTTTAAAGTGGTTTCTTTGATAACTTGTCTGTTATGTGAAGACACAACACTGGTTATATTTTGAGTTAGGTGTTTATTAATGCTTGAAAGATTCAGGTCAGTTTTAAATGGTTTAACAGACAAACAAACTAAACATTCATCTGAAAATCATCAGGTACAAGCACTGAACTGACTCAAAAAAGTAGCAAATATAAAAAAACAACAAACTTTTAACGACCTTTTAGAAAGACAGAGGAACTATTATGCAACACCTTTTTTTTTAAAATTTGAGGACAGTCTAGCTCCTTAGAAGGGTTCACTCAAGACTTTTTCACAGAGCTTCAATGATTAAAATCACAACTTAACACCCTGAAACATGGCCCTTAATTTCAGATGTACAGAAAAAGACAGAAGCACCGGCAGCGGGTACCTCTCCAAATGATTCATCACAAGGTGAGCACACATAGCTGCCACTAAAAGTTATTCCATGCAATAATTTGTATTCATAACAGTTTCAAACGAAAGCTCAGCAACACTGACGTCAAGTAACATCAACCAGATGACGTGAGCAGGGCATTTTGGGGGAACCCAGAGTGTTTCCCGCTGATTAAATACCATAAAAGACGTAGTTATTTTAACGCCATATAAGTAGTAGCACTTATATGGCGTTGGACGTCTTTATTTGCATACTCACCCAGTGTAACCACAAGACCATAATACTGCCATATATAACATGTCTAACTTTTCTGACTGATAACATCACAGGAGCACTAACAGAAAATGGCCCACTGAGGATGCTTATAGGTCCCAGAGTCCTGTGAACTTCTAATTGGCTGCCTCACTATATTACTTCACACAGCTTTCAACCAACAGTAAATGTGGTGCCATATTACTGACTACCTGGGGCATTTGCTTTATACAGTAACAGCCAACATGTTACAGCAGCTGCTTGGAAATCTCAAGCACTCAGATATATGATTTAAAATTTTAAATGCAACAGAGGAACAAAGAGCACGGTGAAAAAGTCTTGTGCTACCTTTCATTTCTTTATATTTTGTCAGGAAAATGGGAAATAAGTGCCACAACTGATGAAGACCATCAGAAAGCCTGGAAAACTATTGCTTAAGACCACTTTCAAAAATAAGAAATGTGGCTCCTTGGAAAAAAAAAATATAAGCGTGGCTTAAGACTTTTCCACAGTACGGTGACTGTGAAAACATTCATTTAAAGGCCTGATTTCAGCTGTGCTTAAGCAGAGCTGCCCAGGTTTTAGTTGACCTCCCAGCCCAGTTTGTCAGTGGTGCTAGTTTCAGTCATTATGCAAATGTACTGTTTATAAGGTTGGGTAAACCTGCAGTCAGTTGAGACTGAAGAAGTCACGTGGCCCTGGCAGATGGGGCAGTCGCATCTGCTGCTACAGGCCGATGGCCAGTCCTGCAGGAGGTTCCTTCCTGTTAAAAGGGAGTTTTTCCTTCCCACTGTTGCCAAAGCGCTTGCTCATAGAGGGTCATATGATTGTTGGGTTTTTCTCTGTATGCATTATTGTAAGGTCTACCTTACAATGTAAAACGCCTTGAGGCGACTGTTGTTGTAATTTGGCGCTGTAGAAATCAAATTGAACTGAACTGAAGTCACTGGGATGAATGATGAAACATTTCTCCCACTGAAAACGCTGCGATCAGATGAACAGAAACAACTTTTTAGGATGCCCAGTTTTTAGATTCTTCTGTTTAACTTCATGCTGTTAAGTTGCTCAATGGTCTGGACGTGTTTTCATCATTAACCACTTATGCACATGTTTTACAGATGAGGCAGATTACGAAAATCAAGATGTTGAAAGAAGCATCGGTGAGAAGATGTGACCATCCTGGACAGCTCTGCAAGTTATCTGGTGGAAAACTGAAGCTGAAAACTGCTACTTTAAAAAAAGATTCTCATGTCTGTCTGACTGATGTGCAAATAACATGCACAGATGCTTTTGGACACTGAAAGTGAAAACCAAGTCTGCCACCTGGTGGTGAAATAAATCAATTTAAATATAGTGTAAACAAATTTGTGTTTTGCTTTTTTTAAAATCTTTGATAAAAACCTTTTTCTTAAAAAAATAAAGGTTTCCATTTTTTAATCCAGTCTGTATACGTAAAAAAATGAGTGATGAAAATGATAAAAAAAAACATGATAAAATTAACTGAAACTGACCACACATGGGCTATTATTTGCTTTTTCTGCTCATATTCTAGAATTTTTTAAAATTTATGACACTGATCCCTGTGAAAAAAGTATAATGTATTACAGAGGAAGTAGACTTTATTAAATTATATACATGCAATAATTTATAGTTGTGGTCAGAAGTTTACATACTCTCATCATGGGCATGAAGGTCATGGTATTTTGGGGCTTTCAATGATTTCTCTGAACTGATCTTTTTCCAGGGTGGAATGATTGTACAACATCTATAATGACTTTAGAAAACTGGGTGCACAAGTTTGAATCTATTTTGGATTTTCTCTAATCCGGCTCAAGTATATACATACACTTCCACTAATCTTTGGTTAAATATCCATTGGTAAGCTTCTGGAATACATTTCCTGGATATTTGATTACTCTTCTTGGCAGTATTGGTAGAGTTCATTTAAACTGATTGGTTTCCTGGCACAGGCACGGACCTGACGTTTAAGCACAGTCCACAAATTTCCAATAGGGCTGAAGTCGGGGCTTTGGGAAGGCCATCCCAGAAGCTTTGTTAGCCTGCTCTATCCTATTCTGAAATCAGTTCTCATGTGTGTTTGGGACCATTGTCCTGCTGGAACACAAGTTTGAGTTTTTTTTTAATATTTGAGTATATGTATATATTTCAGTTTGTATGTATACTTCTGACTCTGTGTGGAATAAAGAAAATCCAAAAGATTAACATGTATGCTGTACAATCTGGAAAAAGATCAAAGACATTCCCATGACATTTATGCCCATTTATGATCATTGTGTGTAAACTTCTCACCAAAACTATATGTGCAACAAAAACACAAAGGATTGATTCCAAGTATGTCTCTCTCTGTAGTAATTAACTTATTTTATTGTTAATAAAATAAAGTTATTTGATTAACTTATTTTTGGTTTTATTTTTGTTTTGCAAGTTCGCAACAGTGTTTCAGTTTTACTTTGTTTTTTTTTAACATTTTGGTTCCATTTAATGACATTTTTCAAACCTATTTTTAGTCATTATAATAACCGTGGTGTTCAAGTACATTATGTTTACACAGTGATTCTATGCGGTAAACAATAAAGCCAGAGAGGTTTTTCTTCCTAACAAAGCCAGAGTCATGTAAATCATTTCGTCTTTAATGGATTGTTTTGACATGTTGGTGAAAGTCTTCATTAATAACTTCCGAGTCAACAGCTTCTTAGTCCTCGGTGGGTTCAGGCTCTGTGTCAGATTAGCTGATTATAAAGTCATAAATTCAGGCTCGTGCATCATCTCACACAGTTATTCTTAAATTTGAAAACAAAAATAAGAAGCTTCTAAAGTGGCTCTTTGATTAAATGAAAGAAAACATGACTATGGGTCAAACACGATAGTACAGGATTGTGGCTCTCAAACTTCCAGCCCAACCACATGGGAGCATCACCTGTTCACTGTGATGCACAACATCCAATCAAAATTACATCATAAAGAGACATTTGTTGTCGATCCTGGTACGACTTGTTTGATCCAGAATTTGAGCCCCTATTACTCTCATGATAGTTTGTATGCCGACTCAAGTCTACTATTTATGGTTAATAAGGGTAACCTTTAAAAGTCATGAGCTACTCATAATATATAAACTCCTACATCTTTGGAAGAAGTTTGTTTTTGAGGACATTTTGAGGACCAAAAAAATGCAGGTAGACCAGCAGGAGACCACAAAAATGTGTCTCACCATCAGGATTTGAACCCTGACACTGAAGTCAGGCATGCCACCGAGATTTGGAGACATTATGAAGGATCAACACTAAATACAGAGACTCTTTGCATACATTTTATCAATAGAAGTCCATGCAAGTTTGAATGCTTATATTTGAGCTTTACTAGATAATGGAAACATGGAAAACAAAACAATAATAGCTCTGCTAACTTATTCAGTTTTAAAAGTTCACAAAATAATTATTTTAATTTTTCACCCCGTTTTTTTTAACCTTTGTTCACCAAAAAGTTAAATAACTTTGTTTCCTTTCCTGGTAGTGCAGATAACCCAGAATAAGCTTTATCGCGTCATCAGTTTCACCAGTAAATGGCTGCATTTCTATGACAGTAACACCTTCAAAGGAGGAGTCGTTCACAGCAGAGTTTTTAACACAGAGACAGTTTTATTAGCCTGAACAGATCAGCCGAGACATCTCTGTCTGAAGCCGCTTGAAACCAGCAACCACCACAGAGGACAGACGACCAGAGCAAACATTAGTGCCAACAGACAAAATGTAACACACCAAGTTACCATTTCTCTCATACATTTTAATATATATACTTTGCATGTATATACACTCAGGGTGGTGCAGTGACGTTCCCAGGGAGGCAAAAGTGACGCAGCAAAACATTTACACACACACGAGCCACTGCGGAAGTTTACAGTGAAGCAGACGTTGCTGTTTGAACCCAGATTCAGTCATTGCAGAGGCCGTTTGTGTTTCAGCAGAAAGAAACGACTTCCACCTCGATGAGGTTGATCTTTTTTGTCCTAACCGTTAAGTAAAGGCTCCTACTTTCAGCAGAGTGGCTTTGAGAAGCATGTCGAAGTAAGGCAGGGCGCTCTACTTAGTAATGACGTTTTCCTCCTCTGAGTCACAACTTCAAAAACAAAGACTGAACATGAAACGGCTGCAGGGTAAAGATGGGATTTGTCTTATTTCACTTCTGGGGATGTTCTGGGAGTAAATAGGAGTCTGGCTGTGTAGCTAACCACCTCTCGTACACACACTCGCTCTCCAGTTGATGAAGGTTTAAGCGTTACTCAGGGCGTCCACACCTGGCAGGACTTTACCTGAGGACACAAAGAGGAGATGCTCAGTCAGGCTCAACATGTTAAAAACAGTGTTTTCTATTCTGTGAGTGAACATGGGGCAGCTTCTCCCATCACACACCCTCCAGCAGCTCCAGGCTGGCTCCGCCTCCCGTGCTGACATGGCTGACTTTGTCTTCTGTGTTCCACTTGGCGCAGCAAGTAGCGGTGTCACCCCCACCTGAACAAACACACGTGAACGATTTAAAGGTATAAAAACACCATTAAATTATACTTTTACTTGCTCTTTGTGCACATTCCACACATTTATGGGTTGGGGTTTTTTTTGTTTTTTTCGCCCAATCAAACAGCCTCATCATTTAATCTCGCTGTAAACCCCCTCATAACATTTACGATCACTGAATGTTATTAAGAAGGTGACATGGCTGCAGTAAAACCATCATAAATGACTCATTTTTGGACTAACTGCACATGTGGTGCTACTGTTTGTACAGCAAACAAACCAGATGTAAGATCACACCTCATTATGAAAGATCTGCTTTTATCTGACAGTTTAAAAGGTGCAGAGAGACAGGAAACAAAGCTTTTCTCCTCAGCTTTGCATACTCAAACATTTTGTTTATTACGATTTGTCAGTAGTAAAAGAACAAAATCTAAAAAAAATAAATATGGAACTGAACCTGAATGATTAAAAAAAAAAAAAAAAAAAAAAAAGTTCGAACTGTAAAGCTGCACTATAAGTAAACGTAATGTTCTTGAATGCAGCACGAGTCCCTGTGTGTCTCCAGTAAACACATGTGTCCCATAAACCAGACTACAAATAAATCACAGTAAAATCTCCTTGTGATGAGCGAGGGATGAAACTGAGTGAAACTAAGGAACACGCTCCCCATTCGTCTCCTCTTTCTTACCGATGATTGTGATACAGCCAGATTTGGTCACCTCGACCACTTTGTCCATCAGGTTCTTCGTCCCTTTGGCGAAGTTGTCCCACTCGAACACACCGACCGGACCGTTCCACACGATCTGCTTGGCCCTGCCGACCGCCTCTGCGTAGGCCTTAGAGCTCTCGGGTCCACAGTCCAGACCCTGCAGAGGAGGAAAGAATGCTTAACCTTTCTTCATAGTCCATTAAGTCGTTTTAAATTAAAATAACTTGTCCTTTCTCACCATCCAGCCGGCGGGGATGCCAGCAGCAACTGTTGCAGTACCGGTGGCGGCATGTTCGTCGAACTTGTCAGCAGTGACGAAGTCGACGGGCAGCGTGATCTTGACTTTGTTCTTCTCAGCTTTGGCCATCAGGTCTTTGACGATGCCGGCGCCCTCCTCGTCATACAGGGAGGTACCGATCTGACAGGAGCAGGAGGACGGGAGCAAAGATTTGTGACTTACATGAAACCAGCAAAGACACAATTAAAAACAAGTAAATCTGAGGAACTATATACGAAGAGTATATAGTATTCAGTATTCATCCTAAGTTTTGCATCTAAAACTTTATATTCAGCTATATATTTTAAGATTTACCGTAAACTTCCATGACCATTACTTTAAAAAAATAAAATATACAGCCCTCTGAAATCTGATGTTTCTTTATGATACAGACAGGACTGCAAGAAGAAAAAACATTTACTCAAACCTGCAGACATTTATCACTGCATGATTCATATTTTGGGTTTTCTTCTATAAGAGTCTCAAAGAGGTTTTGTGTTCAAGTCCTACTTAATGTTTGGAAGTTGCACCGAAGCTACCCCACGAGATGAAAACTGTCGAGTTAAGCGGATGCTGAAACTTATTTTACTGCACACCCTTCATGTGTTGAGCAAGTTTGTGTCATTTCTAGTGGAGACGCTCAGTGCCATTTAAAGGGAAGTGACAACAGCTTTCTGATATCTTGCAGCCTCAGATGGATCAAGATCATTTAGGAATGTACACAACACAACATTTACCGCTCAAACAGGAACAGTCGGAGGATGCCCGTTTCAGAGGGCAGATTTGCCCATTGTGGTGCAAAATAACCTCACCTTTTTGTAGTTTCCAAGTTTACTAAATCTAAAAAGTTATGCAATGTTACAAATGACCGGGATAAGAATTTTATAGCTGCACCTGTAACTGTTTGCATTGAGGCACAAATCACAATAAGTAACGGCCTGTCATTTTTAAGAGCTCCAGCTTCTTTCACCTCACACCCACTCTGTCTTCATACCTCTGCTCTTGCCTCATAGTTCAACTGTGAGCTTAGTGAGATTAGGAATCTTTTTGCCCAGGCAGGCAGCACTTATCACCATTACTGGGTTTGTGGTAGCTATTCATTTCATAAACTGGGCAAATAAAACCAGGAGGAGGAAACTGAATAAAATCTGCTTGTCAAGAAGTCAAATTTAGGTCACAATCGTGACTTTCGGTCTCTGCAGTGATGCAAACAAAACTGTTTCACAAGACCGTTTCGTCACTACAAAAGTCCAAGTGTGAGCTCCATTAGAAGGAGAAACTTTATTTTATTAATCTACCTGAGGCTGAACACTGAGGTTAAAACATGAATACCCATGGAAAACTAAGAAACAAATCCACTCAAGACTCAAAAAGCATCACTGTTTTAACTTAATAGTGTGTTGTATGCGATTAGTTTTTTTTAACCGAGTCGTCTTTTTTGGGAGGTTCATCCAGCACAAGGGGAGCAAGTGTAAATGCAAACTATGTACAGCTAAACAATGAGCTGAAGCTGAAAGCTTTCTGAGGCACAGAGCAGGCGACCTCCATCAGGTGAAGTCATTTGAGCCACCATTTTTAACGGTTTGATTTTCGAATTGCTTTGGCGACGCATCCTCCTCCTCACCTCCATGTTGTTGAGGACTTTGAGGAAGGTGAAAGCCATGCCACCCCCGATGATCATCTCATCAACCTTATCCAACATGTTGTTGATCAGCTGGATCTTATCTTTCACCTTTGCTCTGAAACAGAGAGAAAACACGTCAGGACAGATAAACAGTGACAATCCTGAAATTCACTCATCTGTACATACAGGAGCTAAAAACTGGTTTTATTTTATTAGTTAAGATGTCATAGCCAAATTTTATCCTTAGATTTTCTCTCTTTATCAAAACTGCAGAGTCTTTCGCCGCAGGGCATCTGGTGAACCCACTGCCTCCTAATGCAAAGTTCTGTGAGTCAATAATTCAATTAAGTCTTTGATTATATAAGATTAGGCATTTTCAAGCAAAAATATTCACTGGCTCTCTGTGAGGGCCTCTTCCTCTTCCTTTATGCTTTAAGGGTTTCATGTAGGCTTCGTGACAGCTGCTGTAGTCTTTGAATGAAACTCTTCTTTGTAAAGTAGCATCTAGTTACACTGAGACAAACTTTAGTAGTTCAAAGTCTTTTAGCAGTGCATTATTTCTCCATTATTGTTAAATCTTGGCTCATGGAGCTGCTTAGATATTATATTGTATTGCATCCCACCACACAGAACAGTGCAGGAAAACCATTAATGACAAGAAATGGTTGAATAATCTGGTTTTTTGTTGTCGTTTTTTTTTATTCCAATATTCGAACACAACCTTCTGTCATTATACCAAACCCTTATCAATAGATCTGCACTGTTATTACATTTCAACTGTAGTTATTAAAAAGAATTATGTCAGTGAAATCAGAAAGCGAAGCTGCTAATCGATTTATCTGCACCTCTGTACTATTAACCTCACTGCTGATGACTTTGAGCTGCAGAAAAGTCTGCAGTCTCCTGTTGCAGGTGTAATGTTGTAAGTCAGGGGTTTAACAACAGCAGTCGACGCAGACTGCCAGCAATTGTTGCACAATGTACTCTGGCATGTTGCCACATCTGGCTGGCAGCAGACCAAGCAAGTTAAGGGTTATGAAACCACGGCAGGACAGAGGTACAAAGCTACAGGAAACAGTGCCACAGTCTCACTAAAACTGTTGATCAAGTCATTATTCCTGAGAAGCAGCTCTTATTCTCACTGTATAGAAGCAATTTCTATACAATTAAATAGAAATACATTCTAATGGTTACCTTATACAAGACTTTGACACGATTAGCAACTGTTAGAAAATAAAGTTGTTTATTTTGGAAGTCCTCACTTAATGATGGAAACTGTAGTTTTACTTCTGTGCACAGAAGGTTAATGGGCAGTTTTCTTTCTGAGCATAATTTGCAGACACATGATAAAAGGTTTAAAACATACATAAAATTTTGCTTGTTGACCACCAAATATTTGTGACCATAAATCAGGGGTTCGAGTATAAATCAAAATCAACTTAGATCTTAATCCTGGATCTGCCTGCTCACTGAGCCTTGAATAAAGCAGTGTACAGTGACACCACAGACAATATAATGAGCTTTTCCTCTATTCCTGGCTGGACACCCTGTGACCCTTCCTAAAGAACTGAGCAGAAGAAAATAATGTCTAAAGTGGACACAAATCAGAACTAGTGACCATGCTCTGCGTAGTTTTTTTTATATTGTCCAGCCAACATTTTCAAACTTCATCTGTTAAAAAGATGTTCTCACCCTCCGAGGATAGCCAGGAAGGGCCTCTGAGGTTTTTCCAGAGCCATGGCGAAGTAGTCGAGCTCCTTCTTCATGAGGAAACCAGCTGCCTTCTGAGGCAGATTCACTCCCACCATGGAGCTAACAGCAACAAGGATGAAGAAGTTACAAACTGCTGAATTATATCATTTAATTAAACTAATCAAATTGAAACTTCTCAAAGACCATCTGCTTTGAGACCGCAGATTTCACCTAGTGATCATCACTGTATCCACCTGACCTGCGTGGCGCTCACCTGTGGGCTCTGTGAGCCGTCCCAAAGGCATCGTTGACGTAAACGTCTCCCAGTTTGGACAGAGACGCTCTGAAGGAGTCAATCTGTTCCTGGGTTGCCTTCGTCTGGAAAGACAAGAGAAGACAAACACCATTTGTTAAGGCTGCAAAGTGCAAAAGGAAGAGTTTATCCATTTTACTTCAACAAGACTGTTGGCCTAAATTCAGGGACTCGTTTAAGTCCTGTGAACTGATGCTGCATGTCTCATCATCCTGATCTCACAGCAGTTTTTCCTTGTTTCAGCTCCAATCCAGTTCCACTGTCCACATACAAATAAAAGCTAATCTACCTGCCAACAATGAGCAGAGGGCAACACCTACATACCCAAATATCTCCAAGCTCAACTCAGTTTTGTGTCCAGGTATAATCGGACTGCTGTCAATATGAACTCCGTTTATCCATCAGGATTCAGTCAGTACATTGTGGGTCAGGTTTCTGATGCACTTTAACAGGGAAAGGTCACAACTGTGAGACTGTAGGCAGAGTAAAGGTCAAGAGAGCTCATTAGGGGTCGACCAAATGCCAGGGAGCCCAGGTCACTTCTTTCCAAGGGACAGGTTTCAGGCTTTAAACTTTTACCCCCCTCCAAAGAGTATGAGCTTCAGAAACCAACAGAAGTTAGCAATTTTTGTAAAATAATTGAATAGCTGCAGATTAGTTTTCCATTACTTGACCAGACTAACTACTTGCTTCAGGCCAATAAATAAACTGGGTAAAACTAAATATGGATCTTCCCCCATAGTTCGACACAGTGATGCTTTTAATAGCCAGACCTCCAAGCTGAAATAACCCTGATGAACTTTCACAGCTACAGAAAACACTTTACAGTTTCACAGGCCGAGTCCTCCTCCTGGCGACAAACCGATCCTTGTGTAAAAAGCAGTGGAGCGCCCATTTAAGTGACAAAGTGAGACCATTTCATGTTTTTATAATGAGCTAAAAATAAAGAGACCGTGGTGTGATACACTACAGCGGTACAGTAGAAACCAACCAGCATACCAACGAGGCTTCACAGGACAGGAAAAGCCCACCGACCTTCAAGATAAATGTCAATAGGTCAAAAGTGGTGCTCGGCCACGGCTCAGACCGATGCTCATTTCAGACAGTGTCTGTCTGTGAGTTTGAATATGCTACAATATTTATGCCTCAGCATAAAGGAGGAGATTAGGGAGTGCGACCAGGCATTCTCTAACCAGACTATTTATCCCAGAGATGGGAAATTGCTCCTACAGCAGCCTTACTAAACCACACCATAAATGGCTTATGAGTAGACGAATATGAATCTCAATAAAAACACAAATGACCAAATTTATCTTAAATAGGTAAATGAAAGCCTATTATTGTGTGTGTTGCATCATTAGGGCTTTTTAGAAAAGTTTAGTCACATTTTCACAGTTCGTTTATCCTACGAACATAGTGCGGTTAACAGTGTGCTACAAAACAGTCTCTGCATGTCAGATGGTGATGCAGCAATTTCAGGAGAAGCTGCAGCTGGAGTGACTGAGTCTTCCTCCATGTGACCGAGCACAAAGAAAATCTGCTGAACCGGCAAGGTGTTGGCCATTTTTCTGCTTCACTTTGCATCTTTTTAGGTCTTATTGAAAGTGTGTAAAATATAGAACACACTTCTTTTTTAAACTATAAAAAGACCCCTTTGTCTGAGGCCTGGGTCATATTTTCAAATACAATTTTGCCTTCCAGTGATTATGTTGACAAAATGATTGGGCCACATTCCCTTTCGCACTGACGCTCTCATTCGCCGTGTCTTTTGTGCTCGAAAATTCAACTGCAGCATGTTCGTGGATAGAGCCTGGTCTGTCCTCCGTGTACGGCTTGGTTGCCAAATAACAACTTGCTCAGTTACATTTGTGATGCAGCAAATTGCCATGTGATGCAAATAGAGAAAAACCAAGTTGGCCAAACTTCATTATTTCAATCTCTGAAAAATTCACTTCAATGTGTTGTGAGAGGTTAATGTTCAACTTCTTTTAGATGGAGGCAAAAAGAAAAAAGTAGAGGACTGGAAGTAAAGAGACAAACTGTAGGACTACATGCAAGTTCTGAAAATAACAGGAACTTGATTGCAGCTGTAAGTTATCGTGCTCTTCTTCACACCGATGGCAGTTCAGAGACTAAATATTCAATTTTCTAATATGACTGTAGTCTTAGATGACAGACCAATATTCTGTCTTTAGGAAAAACTGACACACACACACAAAAAAACAAAACAAAAACTGAAGCCCAAACCACACATAACGCTGCCGAGTCTAACCACCGTTAACACTCAAACCTCAGAAGCTCACCTTGTTCCCAGATGGGTCCTTCCCTTTGCCCTCCTCGGCAACGTGGAAGCGGAGGTTCTCCAGCAGGATGACAGATCCAGAGGTGGGGTCAGCACAGGCAGCTTCCACCTCAGGGCCCACACAGTCCTTCAGGAAGGTGACGTCCCTACAGTCACAGAATTGGTGAGTGTGATTATGATTGGTTCTAAGAGCAGATCTTCTCTTCTTTAGTGTATAGATAGACAGATATATACATTTTAAACCAAACAAATCTGCCTTTGCTAGAAGCAACCAAAAACAGCGTTAATATCTTTCTTACTAATACCAGAATATTTCAACCATAACAAGGACATCGCCTCTGCCCTTGTTAACAAACACCACTTATTCAGGCCATCATCTCACCTCCCTAGGAGGGTCTTGAGCTCTGCAGCGACGGGCTCCAGGGAGTATTTCTCAGGCATGGCGTTTCCGTCAGGACGGCCCAGGTGACTCATCAGCACCACAGACTTGGCTCCATGATCCAGGCAGTGCTGGATGCTGGGGACGGCTGCCTTGATCCTGAAGGCAACACACGAGTGAACAGGAGTGTTTAGAAAAAAAGAATCAAGTCACACTTACTCCAACTTAATATTAATGTTCTTGCTTTTCGGAATGTTACATTCTTCCCTTTTCTGTTAAAAGACTACAGTTACGTTTGTCAAAAATCAAGGCCAGTGAGATCTTGACATCGATGTATGGAGTTTTAACAGAATTAAAGCATGCTAGGAAACTACATATTTTTTCAGTTTTCATTTCCGAGGGAGGCTCTCAGCAAATCTAAATCTGCTACTCCTCTTCTAGAAATCCCAGCTGCTTAACACATAACAGACTGAAAAGATTCAGAATAAGATAGACGCTACCTCTGGTTGTTTGTGATCGCCTTGTCCTTCATTGGAACGTTGAAGTCGACTCTGAAAGAGAAGAAACATTTCACATCAGAAAATAAAACCAGGATGCTACAAAGTGCTACAAAATTTTAGGGAATTTGGCAAGACTTTAAGACAGGGGTGTGGAACTCTAGGCCTCAAGGGCCAGTGTTCTGCAGGTTTTAAATTTCACCCTGGGTCAATACACCTGAATCAAATGATTACTTCAAGACATATTGAGTGGGTAATTTAGCCATTTCAATCAGCTGGGTTGGATCAAGGACACATCTAAAACCTGCAGGACACCGGCCCTAGAGACCTGGCGTTCCCCCACCCCTGCTTTAAGACTATACCCCTTACCCATTTGTTAGAAACCAGATGTAACTGGCAGCTGAGACAGGAGGTCTTGATTTAAATCTTTCACCATTTTTAGCTCAGTGTTTGGTCCCTTCTCCTTCCTCTATTGACTCCTGGAGTCAGCTATACACAGCTCGAGTCCCCTGATGCCAAGCAGTCAATACCATTAGCTGAGAAGCTTTCCTCTAAAATGACTTTTAGCACGCTTTATTTTTATTTCCTATGTAGAGAGGAACATACGTTTTAACCTTCAAGGTTTTAACCTTGAATCCCCCCCAAAAATCATCAGGACAGTAATAAAATTTTTTACTCATGCATGAAATTGGTCGACTTTGTTTTGTTTTTAAAGGTGGAAAAAAAAAAAGCCCATTTTGAGCCAGGAACTGAAACCGTTTTCCTTTTCATAGATGCACACTGGCAGCTTAGAGTACACGCCGTGTCCCTCGTACTCCAGCCGGTTACATAACTGCCTCTCCTTTCCCTCCCTCTGGGGACCTGATGCTCTGAGATGTGATCAGCCTGCACGCACTCGGTACCTGCCGTCATTGTTACAGCAATCCACTGTCTTAGTCTGAAAGCCATCAGTCAGCAATTCAGAGGCTCAACAGTAGGATCTTGTTCACAGGTGCCACTCATCCAAAAGCTGTGATAGTTTTCCGCTCTACTTCTGTAAATTTCTGCATTTCCCCCCCTGTTGCTCTTGAATGCAGATCTTTATACGGTTTATAGCACAGTGGACTCTAAAGCTCTTTTAGCTGCTTTACAACTAGAAATAAGCTCAATGAAGGAGTTAACAGCAGCTCAGCAGCTGATTTTCATGGGAATTTTCAGTCACTTAATAAAGACTTTTTTTTTAATGCTGTAAAGTTTGGTAGCTTAACATGTGAGGGTATTTCTCACTTTTGTACAGAGCCCCAAAAAGCACTAGTGTGTTTGACTCTCCATTTTTGCCTTCATCTTTCTGTTCGCTGGAATTTTGCAACCCTAAAACTGACATGTTTCATGCTGCTGCAGCAGGAGCCTACATGACAGAGGAAGCCGGCTGCAAGTCTCTGCTGAACACATTTCAATTCTGTCAGCCATTTCAGGTCTCTATAGCAACATAGAGCCCTTTCCCCTTTTCAATAAAGAGCCCCTCCCCCTTTTAAATTCAGGGCCAGCCTTGTTCAGTAAGGAAACACCGATTCACTGCCTCCATCTGAATCTGGGGGAAAAAAAAACCCACCACCACCATGTGTCATGCCACGACAGGCCCTGGGTGTGATCTGACGTAACCCATTGTCTAACTGTCTTAGACCGGCACAACATTCGCTCACATTTAGGATAACTCAACATGTGGTGAATTTTGACCTTTTAACACTCAGCAATACGGGTGAACCTTGTTCTAAGCCACCTGGTGTTGCATCACCAAACTGAGCGAACCAGCATGGCCCTCTGACATTTTCACACATGGTGTCAGTTTCAAAAGTGCCTTCAAGATCACTGGAGGGGGCTGCAGAAATATAAAGTGAATGACTGCCAAATTAGACTAATATAAATTTGACTTCAGTTGTGTCGAGTTAGGATGCAGGGCATCTTTTCTGCTAGAAAGATTTCACTGGAAGATAGGAATAATAATAAAATAAAACAAACAAATTGGACTGAATTGCCAGTGACCTAATCATTACCTGTTAAAGTGGATCAGTCGGCTGTTTAATAAAGTCAGAGTCTTGTTTGATTCAGTTTTCAAGCAATTAAAGTGTTTCTTTGGCTCAACCTTCATATCCCAGCTCAAAAATCACTCAACTTTTTTGGGTTGTTTTGGGCCTCCTAAACTACTGAGAATGGATGTCAAAATGTGAATCTAGATATTTGCGATAGCTATTTTTTGCAGATTATCATTAACTATGAAATTAATAATCCCTTTCATAGATAACGCCAACAATTGCTAGTTTTCCCTCTATATATGAAATAGTTCCTGGTGCTGTCTGAATCATCACCTTTAAAATCTCCTTTGAGGCCTAAGCTGAAATCTGAAGACTTCAATAACATTCATCATCAATTTTCAGGTTTTTAAACTGACAAACTCATTATTATTAGAGGGATGCTGGTGTATTTTACAGGACTGACTCGGATGCCAGTGGTTCCATCCATCCATGCAGCATCTCCGCACAGGCACGTAACATGAAAGGAAAACGTGACAACCGACGAGTTCACTTCCTGTCGTCTGCCCGTCGGACTAAACCGACTCAGACACCATTTAGCCATCACTTTAATGCCCTCACATCACTGTGTGTGAGCACCAAACAGTCTGCCACCGCAGGAAGAACAAACACGACATTTTGGAGAAGCTCATCAATAATCTCATTTCCGATTAGCCGCTACGGTGCCAGCAGAAGCTAACTGCCAGGCGATAATTAACGCTCACCTCATAACGACCCGCTTCCCCTTGATGTCCACCTTGTCCAGGGTGAGTTTGTTAGACAGAGACATTTTGCTGAGTTTAGCTGCTTCTTTCGTGCACCTTCCTTTGCTGGATCTCCTCCGCCTCCTTCGGCTGTTGGTTAGCTACCGAATGACAGCGGTGACCTTAGCGCAGCGGAGGAACACCACCGCGGGCAGGGCAAATCGCACACCCGCCGCTGCTGATTGGCTAATGCATTAGGAGAGCTTCCACGCTGATTGGATCGGTTTGCTGTTTATCTTCTGATGCTTCCTGATTACTGCATCAGCTGAACTTAGTGGATGTCATTCAACCCCCCTCCCCTCCTGCATACTTTAGAAGATATAGCAAAGGCCAGGGACGGATCTACAGTCATGGCATTGGGTGGCATGTGCCGCCATATAATAATCTTTTGTCACCCCAGTCAGTCAGTCATCTGCAAAACTAGGGTGGCACTAAGGGGGACAAGAAATTATTTTAGGGTTCCACATGCCACCCTATGCCACCCCTGTAGATCGGCCCCTGCCTATATGCTCTTTTTAAATTTTATTGATAGCCACTAAAACCATAGTTATGATTAAAATAAACTATATATACTGATGCTTTTTTTCCTGAATACTGTCATCACGTTTAGTGCAGGAAAAAAATGGTAAAAACGTCATTTTCAAATGACAGCATAAAAAAAGGAAAAAAATGCTACCACGAAAAATGTACTGTCGACCAATAAAAAAATGATATGGCAGCACATGAGGTTTGTGTGACTAATGCGAGAGAGAGAGCGAGTTTTGAAATGTGAGAGATTTGTGAAGTTTAGCATTTTGTGGTGTAGTTAGTGTGTAGCATTGTCTAGTATAGTCAGTGTGTAGTGTAGTCATTGTTTGGTTTTGTGTGTTAAAAAAATGAAGGTACTATTGAATGTCAAAGTAGGCAACGCTGTCTCTAAGTGGAAAAAAGGAGGAGCAATACACCTCCCATTGTTAGACGTGCAGGTTTTAGGCCTGTGGTGTTCTCATGTAATGTAACAAACCTCAAGTTACAATTTTATTTTTTCTATTAAAAAAAAAAGAGTGTGATGCTTGAGTTAGATTTGTGTGTTAGACTATATTTAAATGAAATGTGTATACTTTGATGTATTTTAACCATATATAATACATATTACAGAAAGTAACAGCTGCATATGTGTAAAAAAAAACTAAGGACATTTCTCTAGATCTACCCCTGGCAAAAGCATCAAGGATATTATTTTTGCAAAAATAAGCACATGAAGGAAAAATATAATTAGGTTAATAATAAGGAAAGTAATATCTGTAAGGTAAAAACTGTCAATACCGATTAATACTTTTGAATAAATGAATGAAATTCATAATACATTTTAAAAACATACCAGTAACTAAAACTTAAGAAATCTTTTAACAGATTATTTATTGTATACACATCCTTGGATGAATATATTTGATGTACTGAGTACATTAGTTAGAAAATGTGTCACCACTTTGCAGAGGTCCCAAAAAATTGAACACACATTGAACACAAATGGATGGAATAATGAAGGATGACCTCCAAATTCTTCAACTTCATCTCAAGTCAACTACATGGGTTGGTACCAGTGAGTGTACTAAAAATCTGACTACATTGGTATTCAAAGCTTTCCAGGTTATTTTTGTTTTTCAGGCCTGTATTTCTCATGATCACACAAACCTTGTAATTTTATATTACCATATTGCTCCCTTCAAATGTCTTAAGCCTCTGTTAAAAAGCCTAATAAAAACACACGGCAGGTAGTAAAATCTGTATTATTTAAATGTTTTAATGCCCTTCAGCAACTCACTTTTCCTCAGTTCAAAACAGTTCTGTCTGATATCAAGCCAACTAATAACTTTATTCAAACAGATGGAGTCAGTAGAATCACACTTAATTTATTTGGACAAAGAAACATGTTGGAATAAAGAAGAGCATTTGCTGTCTGAACACGCAGATATTTTATTCATCTGTACAAACAGAAGGGTTGGATGGAAGGTAGCTCTGTCATGGCACCTCTTCACTCCTCTCTCCACGGTTTGGGCTGGATCTTCCCGACAGGTGACAGATTCCAGGTGATGCCAGTCGAAGTTAGCACCTGAAGCAAGAGAAGTCAAATTTATTTTTTCAGTATTGCCTGGTGAAAATGAGAAAACAGACAAGTTTGGAAATATGAAACCAATTTTTAAAAAAACTGAAAAATTTGCATATCAGTGGAAAATGCGACTGTGCAGTTATCAAACTTTGTTTTTAATTACTTTTTACTTTTGCCATTTAATAAAAACACCAATAGAGAAAAAAATGGTTATTCTGTAGAATTTCATTTTGAAACAAACGTCTCAATTCAGTAGGGAGTCTATATTCAGTCCCCAAAACCTTGGCAATTGCTTTATTTAAATCATTTATTCTGTTTTAAACTGAATTAAACCAAAGTATAGTTTTAACAAATGTGATCTCAGTATCGACCAAACTAACCGCAGTGTTTTTTTGTTATCTTTAAAAATAGATTATTCCTCCTCCCCCCACACCAAACATCCAACCAC
Source organism: Pundamilia nyererei (assembly GCF_000239375.1). Taxonomy (NCBI): domain Eukaryota; kingdom Metazoa; phylum Chordata; class Actinopteri; order Cichliformes; family Cichlidae; genus Pundamilia; species Pundamilia nyererei. Next base: position 589,351 of record NW_005187620.1, on the reverse strand, counting down.
ACTGACTATATTATCAATGTTAAGGTCTGTTCAGGTCATGCTCATAACTGAATGTGATGCGATCAAACTTACGTATCCCCACACGGCTGTGCAGAAGATGGCTCCACTGACCAACACACCAGCACCGTACTTTGAGTGGAAATTCTGGTTCTGGGGGAGGTTGGATCCATGCCTCACCTGCCGCATGGCCTGGCCTACATGACAAGAAGAAACAGTCCTCATGTTAATGACTGAGCTGTCAGAATGAAAAGAGA
>NW_005187620.1:552457-589077 GCF_000239375.1 Pundamilia nyererei | reverse complement strand
AAAATAAAAAAAAAAAAAAAAAAAAGGAACAAAATCAATCAGTAACAGAAACTAATGATAAAAACAAAACAAATCTAAACAAACATCTTTTTGTTTAATTTTTTTACTTCATCTTATTATTGATGTATATGTAGAGGTATTCATGGAGCGCTTCTATTTTCTATCTAAACTATGTGTTTGTGTATTTTTACAGTTGTCCCCTTTCATAACATACACAGTAACTCATTTTTAAAGTGGGGTTTAAAGAAACCAATACATGCTTAAAATAAGCACGTACATTCTGCTCTCCTGTAATAAATAGTATTTGTGAGTACAATTCGCTGTATTAAATGTTAAGCTCAATACTTCCACAATCAATTTCGCTTTCTGCTAGCCTCTTTTAGAAGGGCAAGTCAAGAGATTTACTAATCTTATTTGCCCTTGCAGTATCGCACTCTCACATCAGACGGGTACATTCGCGTACTTTCAAAAATGAATGCATACTAGGATAAATACTCGATAAAGAAATGAGCATTGCAAGTGTGTTAGCCTGTCACGTCTTCGAGTTACGCAGGTCAGAGGGTCGGACAACGACATGTTTATTGAATAAGGAGCACTTTAAAACGACTACCTAATAATGACTCACTTACGGGATATAACTCTGGTTATTAAATTAATCGGGAAAACAGCTTTTTAAGATTTCCTCCTTCAGGGTTGTTAAGGTTAGCCTGTCTGCACGCTGACTGCGGTCACCGGCCCATCAAACTGTCATTCTCCAGGTCAACTAGTATTAAACAGCACACCGATCTAAAAACGCAACCATTTAGGGCGAGTTTATATGAAAATAACTGCTTTCTTACCGCTAATGTTCACTGCAGCTTTACCAAACCGGTACATGTTGCCTAGCTTGATGTCTTCAGATACCCTTGAAGCACAGAAGTGTAATATGGCCGCCGCACGTAAACAAAGCGGAAGTTATGCTGCGTTCATGTTCAATAGTAAAATAGTCCCCGCCACTGTACTTGAGTAAGTCATTCAACCTTCCATAAAAAGGCTCTGGTCTCCGCTAGCAAATGAGCTGTTCTCGTGACGATGTTTTTCAATTTTCACATCAACCTACTATATTAAAAACCTGTGGAATTAATGCTGATGCTTAGTTATGTCAAATTAAACGGATATCCGCTAAAGATAATATAAATGACTTCATATTTATCCCACTCTTCTAAATTCCCTGAACGCAGCATCATCACGAGTCTTAAAACGAGCATGCGCAGATAAAGTCTGAACATTAAAAGTGAATACAGAAGATAAATACGCACTTTAAGCTGAGATAAAGTTGTAAAATACGCTCACATAACTGGCAGTTGCTTTTGTTAAGAAATATAACGACATATATTACAATCAAATCAAATCATAGGCTACACAGTGTTAGGGTTAAGAGCCCTACTAACAACATCGTTGAGCACCGTGTCAGGATGGCCGAGTGGTCTAAGGCGCCAGACTCAAGGATAATCTCCTTCCGCAGAGACGGGACTTCTGGTCTCCGAATGGAGGCGTGGGTTCGAATCCCACTTCTGACACATAACTTTTTTTTGGTTAAAATCGATGATACAAAATGATTAGGGTAGGCTGAGTAGGTTATTAGTTAATTTCTACAAATTAGTTTAGAACTAATTAACAAGTTTACCAGCTCAAACATTTATGCTAATGTTCTGAGCTTTCTGCACAAGTACTCACTGCATTTTGTAGGAATCCTGTGTTTGTCAGGCACAATCCAGGACTTTTTAAAATCAGAGTGCTTTTCAGATGTAAATGAAGTGTAGAAAACTGTTGCAGAAAACACTGATCCACGTAGATTTTCCTGTACAACTATTACAGAGAATGGTCCAGAAACAGAGAAACTACCCAGTGAGTTCTCAGGGTGAAAATATCTTGTTGATGTAAGAGGTCAGATGAGAATAGCCAGGTTCCTATGAGCTGATAGGAAGGTAACAGAAACTCAAATTCAAAGTGTTTATTGTCAGTACAGAAGAAATAGCATTCTCTGTGCAATGACACTCTTCCTTTGCTGTCCATTCACAAATGCCAAGTTAGGTAAGGGGTAAAAGAACAAAAATAAAATAAAATAAAATAAAATAAATAAAAAGATAAAATACGGATAAAAATAATAATAAAAAAGATAAATAATTACAAATAAGTAAGCAAAGAAAAGTGTGGTATGCAGATGTTGATGTAGATGGATGTACAAAGGAGCTTAATGTGCAAAGCGACCTGATGTGCAAAATTGCAGTTGAGGTAGGTCAGCTGTTCAGGAGTCTGATAGCAGTGGGGGAAAAGGAGTTGAGTTGGGATGTTCTAGATTTCACACTTCTGAACCTTCATCTCGAGGGCAGTCCATAGCAGTAGTGCTGCTGTTCTTCCTCATGTCCACTATTATCTCCTTTGTCTTATCAGTGTTGAAGGCAAGGTTGTTGTCTTCACACCATGACACGACTCGTTATAACCGCGGTATGCAGAAGAGCATCTCTGAGCACACAACACACTGAAACTTAAACCAGATGGGCTACATCAGGAAAAGACCACACTGGGTGCCACTCCTGTCAGAAGAGCTTGGTAGGGTCGGAATTGGGCATAAACATAAAGGCATGTAAACATGTTCAATAAAATCTAAATATAGATATAGAAAGACACAAGACAGTCAAGTCTTCATATTGTAGTTTTTTTAATTAAATCAAAACATCATTTCAGGATTATAACAGTATGACTGTATGATGAATAATATATATACGCATACCAGGAATGTCAACATATTGGATGTTTTGTTTGTTTTAAATGGAAGTTACATAGAAGAAAACATTTTTCTACAGTCAGAAACAACTCCTGAGTTACAAATGAACTCACGTCTGAAGGCTTGAAAACGCTTCAAAGTTTAGCTGTTACGTCCATGACAGCTGATCTGAGGGTTGGTTTTGGTCTCTCTGTCATCATGGATTTAGTGTTAAAATCAAGGTAAACAGAATAAATGGGGGGGAAAAAATTTCCAAATGTTTGTTCGTTTAAAGGAGCACCACGGTGACCGCACTTACCATTACGCATTTTTTCTAATTCATTTACTGACAAGGTTTTTACATGTCTACTGCTTTTACAGGTCAAAAAGCAAATTGAGAATGAAAAGAGCAGCAAATCCTTTGTCTGGGATGTTGAATCCAGATGCTAAAATGCTTAACTGCTGTTCTGTGGTAAGATCGCAGGAGACAGCAGAGGGAGAGAGAAGATGGCCTTTCCATGCAGAGGAAACACATCAACCTGCACTGTCACAGTAGTATTATAAAGCTACTTTCAGCTGTTCCCTCCTGAGAGATACCCTTAAAGAACCCCAAAGGGATCTGTGTCTCTTCCTGGAGTCAAACCAGGGATCTTTCACTTGTTAATAGTGACTATGGAGCCATTGATATAAGATCAATCAAATATGTTAAAGGTTCCCACCAAATCCCCTCAAAATCAGCTCATTTTTGGGACAGATTTAGTGTATTTACTTATGCCATGCAAAATTTGACCTTTATACTTGGAATATTTTTTTCCAGCTACAGGAACTGTTAGGAGTAAACCGAAGGGTAGGGATAACAGACCTATGGTACATCATCATCCTCTTACAGTTTGAACATGCATGCAGGTACAAATCTTCAGAGATCATCAGTACAACAGGCCTGATGTGAAAGTTAGATGTAGTTTGTAAGGAAAATGTACTTACTCTTATAATTAAAGTGACAATGGACGAGTTTTAGATTTAACTTATCATGTTAGGAACTGCACAATGTAGCGGCTACAGAACAATGACACCAGCAGTGTTTAGACTACCTCCTTTAAGGCCTTGATTTAATGACGCAAGTCTGTGTCAAGGGCAGTGTATTATTATTTCCTGTGATTTATGTCATCTTACAGCAATGGATTTTCTTATCACACAGGCCCAAAGACTCAAATGTACAACTAACCCCTGTGAGCCAAAGGTTCAGACTTTACACTGCTCAGTTTCAGACAGTTTTTTCTACTTTTGGGTCTCTGTGAGGTCACAGAGAGGGGATGTCAGCAATATGGTTATCTCAGGCACAGAACTCTGCCTGGTGTTTCTGATGGGCAGCCAATCATAACCAAAAATCGCTTCCCTACAGCGAAACCTGGCAACCATCAAAATGAGCTGATCACCTTTTTCAGCACCACATAACTACCAGGAGCTCAACAAAACGCTGGGATTGGTTGGTGGATCAGTGTTTGAGAGATTATAGTAACAGCTCTAAACAATTAAAGAACTCTACATTAGAAAGCTGCATTTCTAACCGTTAATGCCTTCAGACGAGATTAATAAAGATAAACTGAATTCAGTCATTGTATACAAGCCGAGATTGGTCCAAAAGTAGTGGTAGATGGACAGAAGGTGGAGGAGTTTTCCAGCGACCCTATTAGGGTTATCAAATTACCAATATACATTAAGGCATCTTGTTCCCCTTGTGGTCACGGTTCATGTTTTAGTTCGCCTTCTTGTTTTTTCCTTCCTCGTCATCGGTGTACTCGGTCGGCTCCTCTCCTGGCTTCAGAAGCTTGCCGATGTAGTCGTACTTCACTGAAACGTAGAAGAAAAATCTAATTTAAAAAAAGAAAAAGAAAAAAGACCCGAAGGGAAAACAGCCAAGGTCTGCACGTTGCGATCTGCAGCTGTCTCACTTTATTAATGTGACCTCACACCAAGGCCACCTGCGTGAGGTGGCCATGAAACTCATCCAGAGCTGCCTCAAGTTACTCTTTTTCTCATTTTCTTATGAAAATCAAACATTTTATCACTGAAATTTTGTTTAAGCTCATACAAGCAGTGACATTCTCTGATCGCTCTCTCTCTGTGCTTCTGGGCTGTTTCAGGAAAAAGCCCTGAACACATAAATGGCAGAGATGGCCAAAATCTCTTCCTTTTTCACCTCCACGGTTCCAACGGGTTTTTGCAAATTTGCACTATGAGCATGATGGGAAACAATCTTAAAGCAATCCAGTTGTAATCTGATATCCTTTTAATCTGATAACAGGCTACTGACAGTGAGGAAAATAAATATTTGTGGCTAAAGGGTAAAGGGAGATAATGGATTAAGAGCTGGCAAATCAAACTGCCCGACATACTTGTTGACTGAAACCCTGGTTGATCTAAGTACAGGCTTTATTTTACTATAAATGCTTAGTAAATTATAAAATACACAAGAATTGTAAAACATTTTTAAATTTTTTTCTGTGGCATTTTTGGACCCTAATAACCTGACAGTGTGCTTTATCTTCCACTCACTGGTGAACTGAGACTCCCAATCAGAAAGGCTCTCCTTTTGCATGGAGTTCAGGTCCGACAGGTCATCGTGTTCATCTTTCAGGCCCTCCTTATCCAGGCAGAAGGTTGCCAGACCTCTGGATGCATCTCTGCCTGCAAACACTCCGTACGGTCCATCTGCAAGGTGAGGAAGACATACGATCAGATGATCGTGCATGGGAAAATATCTTGAATATTTGTCTTTAAACCACAGAGCGCGCTGAGGAAAAATCTGACGTTAAAGAAAGGTTATTTCAAATACAGATAATGATACATTTTCCCCAAAACCCCCCCAAAGATGTGGTTCATATCATTGAGGGTGTTTAAAACTCCTAACGAATGCTGTCTTATCCCAGAGTATACTGAACTAGGTGAGTAACCACCTGCCTCAGTTTGGATTTATTTAAAAGATATAACAAAAAGATCAGCATATAGAGTTAATCAGCCTTATTTGCCCCCCCCCCCAACAGCAAACAACAGCCAGTCCTAAGGTTTTCCTCGAGAGCTGCCAAAGCTTTTTCAACTTGAGGGCAAGTTTTAATATAAATGATCCAAACTCCTGAAATGAGACAAACCGTGGAATTTAGGCTACAGGGCAGGGTGTGGAATGCACTAAGAAAATCTGCGTGACAGATGACTATCATGTTGTCCAGAGGTTACACGCAACAGAGGTTACATTCTTAGATAAGACAAAACCCGAGAGTGCTCACTCTGTGCCCGTTTCCACAGAAGTGAAAAGTCACAGAGAAAATTGACTGTGTCCAGGAAATCATATCATCCACATCCAGATACTTCCCTAACTAATTTACTTACCTAATTTTTAAATTTTGTGTTTTCACGGCCTCAGACTTTTCTTTAGATTTTTGGCCATTTGCTAAACATATTTTTGGCTTTTATTAATTAAATGGAACTTAAAAAAAGCTTGTTAAAGATGACAGTCCTGGTGGTTTTCACTCTTTCATTTCATCCTCTTAGAAAGTGGTTTTCAGAAATGGGAATGTGCAGCTTAAGTGATTTTGTTTGGTTTAAACGTATTGTTGTCCATTTTCTGTAAAGCTATCATCAGAAACAACTGCTATATCTGTGTTTTTACTCAGTTGTATATAGCATTTGTATTTGTATTCTATTTTTTATCTTATTGTATATTTATTTTATTTTATTCCACTGTATATAGTATTTTATTTATTCTATCCTGTACAGTTTTGTACTGTATTTATTCTTATTGTATCCTAATTTTTGCCTCATAACTTTTGCACTGTCCACTTCCTGCTGTGACAAAACAAATTTCCCACGTGTGGGACTAATAAAGGTTATCTTATCTTATCCAAAGCGTTGTGTGTTGCATTGATGAGACATCAAGTGAAACTGAACCAGGGCTGGGTTGTACTTTTGTGTAATAACAGTTTGTACCATAAGATGGTGCAGTGAGTTTTAGATCAATTCTGCTTAGTCACTACAAAAAAAACATAGTCAAATTAATTCAAAGTAGTCCAAATGTAAAGCTATAAAAAAGAACAATCTAGATAACCGCTATTAAGACATTAACTACATGTTAACCGCACATTCAGACCAATCAGAGTCTATCTACTTTGTGTCAAGCTCTGAAGGCACCAATATTTTGACTCCTATATTATGTCCTCCATCCGCACAGTACATACTGTTGTGCTTTTACTATATTACCTGGATGCCCCGGGGCTCATATAAAACCCTGAATGGTCCCTACTGCAGTTTTAAACCCCTAATAGACTGGACTCTTCTATGGACAGAAGAAGCATCGGGTATGTTTTAAACATTGCAGGGATCAAGCCCTTTTTCTAAGGAGAACTCAACGTCTTCATAGACGATCTCTGGCTCCAAGGCCACCGCAGCCCCTCTGTTATGAAACGGGATCTCAGTTAAACAACTAAAGGGGGTGTGGCGCCAGCTCCAAGACACAGAAGTCAACTAAAAGTTGTGCCAAGCAGCAACAGTTTTTTTTTTTTTTTGCATTTAGCGATAGTAACTAAACTAAAACCCACGCTAAACTAACTGCCGTTGGTTTTGTTCGTGGCACGAGGACACCACAGTTAGTAACCACTGCACGCGCGAACGTTACCTGGTCCGTAGAACTTCTTCCCTCTGGTCACGTCAAACACTTTTCCGTTGATGGCCATGAGGATCCGCGGGTTCTGCAGCCCATCGTAGGGCTTCAGCTCCGCAAGCGTAAAATCTCTCTTCTTCATTTTGGGCAGTGGTTTGTCCTCCTCGCTGAGCTCCGGTGGTTTGTCCCCGCGGAAGATTTTGTACAAAAGGAAAAAGCAGAGACTGAGCAGGGTCAGATTCAGCGGAGAAGTGAAGATCTCCTGAAAAATTCCACCAGAAGTTAACTCGCTACTCTCTGCTTCGGCCATGTTGTCGTCTCTTTCCCCTGAACAGTGTGTGCTGGGTGGGATTGGTGGAGCCTGACCTCACACTACTCAACGGCTTAGGGCCGAGCCAGCGCTTGTGATCCCTGGACCAATCACAGTTCTCTCTCACCCTTACAGTCCGCTGTTTGGACCAATCAACGTCTTCTAAGTGCCTCCATAGATATCGTACTTTGTCTATGTAACAATCATCTGTGGAGGCCAAAAAAAGTCTAAAAAGCGCCAAAAACAACAAGGAAGTTACGGTGCGACATGAAACCACCACTAAAAGAAGATATAAAAGACTACAAACAGTTATGTAATGTAACAAACAAATTAAACAAAACAACACATAAAATAAATACTGAGATGCAAATTTATACAAATGCTTCTTAATTCCTTTGTGTTCATTTTGGATGTTTTTGACTGCATCTTGTCTTTTTTGTGTATGTGGTCTTTGTTTTCTTCATTTGGTCCCCGAATTAAATTAATGTCCTTGGTCCTGTGGTGGATATCGTCAATAATTATATTGATAACTTTACACAAAAAACTAACAATAATTCTGTTTTAGAAATGATTAATATGATAAGTCTTTAATTAGTTCCAAAACAGAATAAATACATAATAAATAAGTAAATAAAGATATATTTCTAAAAAGAAAAAGAAAAAAAAGAGTAAATGTAAACAAAAACAGGCTTAAAATGTTTAGAAGGTCCCAGCACAACTACATAATGGCTACATATTCCTATTAAAAGAGATAAAAATGACCACCACAACAAAGTTATGTTATTATAAGTCAAACACAAACAAAGCAACACACATAAAACAAACACAGAGACGCAAAATGACAGAAACGCGCTTCTTTGGACTCGGTGTGAAAGTGTTTTTGGTTGTTTTATGTCTTTTTGTGACTCTCTGTTACTTTTGAATAAAAATGTTTTTATAAAATCAAGTTTAAAAAAGTGGATCATTTTCTTGTGCCTGGTGGTCTCATTCAATAATTAATGCTTGAGATAAATATATCCATGAATTAATTGTATAATATGCTAAATCAATACATATTATTATTATGTGTGCAACTTGTAATCTTGTATTCTTCTAGATTTAAGTCTCTTTTTTTAAAAATTCTGGGTGATTTTCTGATGAGATTAAGGTGCACACAGGCAGACTGAATTAAATAATAACAGTAAAAAGCTTTGGTTGTGGTAGGGTCATTTGTGGCTTTCAACATCCGTCGATTGTGTCATAGAACTCGGTCCACTTCCTCTTGGAAACCGCCTCTCTCCGGTATTTGGTTCCCACCCACCCAAACAAAGCTCAGCTGGCGATTTTTTTCCTCACAGAGACGATACTTAGCTTCGTGTCTGCCCCAGCGGCAGTAACCTGAACCTGTTTTCAGAGGACTGGATTCCTGATAACCAGAAACCATGACCAGTTGGCTCCCGTGTGTCCCGGTAACACGCTCAGCTGACTGAAGGCTTGTTTATAATTTCACTCATTGCGCAACAATAATAACGTTAACCGAGCTAACCGCCAGCGCTACCAGTACTAACACCACCCGGCTCTGCGAGGCTGGGAGCAGAGATGAAGAGCGAGTCGACGGCTGCTGTGTCCACTTTAAAGCGGATTTGATAGACGGGGCTCAGCCTTGGTTTTGGTTCCTGCTGGGAGGAGATCTGATGCTACGAGAGATTTGTTGAGTCAAGCTAGCTACCCGGTGAGTTTTGATGTTTTTATATGTAGCCTAGCCCAACTCGGGAGCCCTGAAACCCTGTAAAGATAATGCTCGGCCGTGTTTGAGCAAGTAAGCTAGCTGGATCATTTCTAGCTTCATGCAAGGTAGTAAAACCACACCTTTGCTTTTTTTTATTAAGAGAAAATAAAAGAAAGAGACTTTAGTAAAACTCTAATGAAAGCTAACTCTATATCTCAGGAATAGAAACACACCTAGTAAGACTTTCCTTTTAAATTCAGGTTATCTTAAAATAATATAGTAAAGTACATAGTGTATAAATATTTAATCTACGTTATGATAATTAGTGGTTATTTTCAATGACAAGTGCAGCAGTTATGCAGTAGTAGCTATAATTATAAAGGAAATAATTCGTGTTTTATGTTGTTAGTCAGATTAAACTAGAAATTAAGGCTACAATTGTACCCTTTTCTTTACCTCTTTCATGTAGGTTTTTGAGGGTTGGGTCTTACTGCTGCAGTTTTGTTTCACTTTCATCTTTGAAAAAATAAGAAAAGAAATGCATCCAGAGATTCAAATCGTAAAAAAATGATTGTGAGATTCTCTGTGAAGTAACTATGGTGTTAACAGACTCTTACAGAACGGGTGAGGATTTAAGTTGGTAATTTCTCATTGTTTCCAGTGCATGATTTATAAAGTTCAGTCTCTAACTCGTGTATTTTCTCTTTTCAGCTGCCTTATAAATCAACTCCCCTCTGCTCTCCCTTGTTTGCTGTGCCGTGGTCTCTTCTCTGGCTTTTCCAGACGCCGTCGTTATGACCGCAATGCGTGTGGACGTCAAAGTGGTGATGCTAGGAAAAGAGAGCGTGGGGAAGACTAGTCTGGTGGAGAGATATGTTCACCATCGCTTCTTGGTGGGCCCGTACCAGAATGTGAGTGTCAGCTGCTCCACTTCAATTTTCCATGTTGGTCTGCTGCCTCCATGAAGGGCTTCAGTTTTAACTTTAGCCCAAGGGAGGCTGTGGTAACAGAAGATCAAGTCTGTGATTGTTTCAATGCGTCAAAGCTCTGACAGGAAGTAGAGTTGCAGTAATGTTTTAGTACATTTCTGCAAGCTAATGCTGCATTTTCCTTAAATAATAACAGTATAGTAAACATTCTATATATACCACCTTTGCAAAGGGCTTTGACAAACAGACAAACACAGACCAATCAATGGCAGATCTAAACATTAAAGTTGGACAAAAAATGTAAACTTATACATGTATAAGAAAAGAATAAAGGGAGCCTAGAAGGCAAAAGTATAAGGTAAGACATCAAGTAAAAGAGAGTTCTAAGAGGTGGTTACCCACTCTGCAAGCCTAATCTCCTCAGGTAGGTAATTCCAAAGTAGGCACCTTCAGATGTAGGTCTGGAACAACCAGGAGGCCCCACCTAAGGATTTAAGGCTCCAGCTCACTCATTTCTGCAGCTGTAGGCCTATGAGGCAGACATCCTCAATTCTAGCTTGTAAAAGAAGCTGCTCTGTTGATGACTTTCTCCATGTGAGAGTGTGAAAGTATTGGTTTTATCCTCACAGTGTTGACCTCCCTCGTTCTCACTTAACAGTTTATTTATTCTCGATTCCTCGAGCTTAGGTGTGGGCAATGCAACAGGCTTTTAACAAAGTGAGCCATCTTCACCTATGAGCCTTATTTTAAAGTGATTCCAATTAAATATGACTGCATCATAAATTGTTTTCTTAGACCCAACAGGATTAATGGCACTTGTTTTATATCTTGGACCACTTCTAATTGCACCATGTGACAATATTGTGAGGTGCAGAAAGTTTGATGATCCAATTAATCATCTCAAATAATCAAGTATTTTTCCCACCATGGTTCGTTTATTCCTGCTAGGTGTCACACCCGTTTTATACAAGTCATTAGCCTCTTTAAAGCCGCAGGAGTTAACCCAAAATGCTTTCTGGTTTAGGCAAACCTGTTAGCCTTCCAAGTCTCCAAAAACACAAACACTAAAATAGAAGATGTAAGTAAACACACATCATGTTTAAAATCTACAAATGGAAACAAAAAACAATTAACGTCAAAATGATAAAAATAGCTTTTAATGGTATTCAAAGTGCATATTTAGGATTTTCTGGAAAATCTAGATATTGCTTACATTTCCTACAACACTCATGTAGAAAACACCTGTGGATCTTTACTTAAAGCTCCTCCATCAAGCCATCTCTCTTCCTTTCCTCTGTCCTCCAGATGGATTTTAGGAGACACGAAGTCTTTCAGTATGACGCAATGAGATTGATTTCTGTGTCAAAACCTGCGTACATTTCGAGGAGGCACAAATTAGAGAAATGAGAAAAGCTTTAAGAAAAAACGAAATCCACATATCATCTGACAAATATCAATCTAACATGGCTGAAAGCAGTCATATCATATGTTTGCAGTGTCTAACCCCACTGCTTCTCTCTTTCTGACAGACCATCGGTGCTGCTTTTGTTGCCAAGCCAATCCAGGTGGGAGAGAAAGTGATTACTCTTGGAATATGGGTGAGTTAGAGGCTGCCTAAAATGTACGTGCTTTGTGATAGTCAGTCGTTTCACATTTGATCCCTTTCTTGCAGTTCAATGAGCTGATGGAAGATTCATAAACCCAAAAAGGAATTTTGTATATTTCCCTTTTTTTTTTTTCCTTTTTCAAAATTTCCTCTGTTTGAAGACCGGAAAATAGCCATGATTAAGAGCAAAGCCAGTCTGATGTCATTTGTCCTGCTGAAGTTGCTACTTTATGCTGTTAAAAGGTTCATACTAACAGTAACTCTTGTCTATTTTTTCCAAACCCAACTACCCACTGCACTCATGGTGTCACAGCTTCAAAGTTATTGGAACCAAGAGAACTAATATTGCTAAGCTTTGCTATGTCACAACCAAAACTTCCTCAACACAATAAAACTTTATGTACCATGTGTATTCCAATAAACGGTCCAGAATTTTCCTTTTTGTGCACCATCAGCCAAGCTGACTGGTCTCCACCCCATGTTGTGCTTTTGTCCCTACAGGCCTTTGTGTTGATCACATTTCCAAAGACCTAGCTTTTAACTGACTACCTGGTTTCTGTTTTAGGAAATAACCAAAACAACAGCCTCTTTATATCATTAATATAATCATACTTAAATTACTACCTTTTGTCTGAATTTCTACCAACATTACTTGTCATGTTCTCATGTTATTGCTAAGGATTGTCTATTGCATTGGAGTCACACTGGGTTAAATATGTACACTTGGGTTTTAAGGGGTATTTATTATTTTCTTCTTTTTTTGGGGTTGTATGGAAGCCCCAAACGCAATTTCATTGTTCTTGACAATGACAATAAATAAATAAATAAATAATAAATACCTAACTGAAGGTTGATGATTCTGAATTTTCCTTTCAGAATAGATTAATGTCATCAGCATGTACCCAGTATTAATGTATCTTAACTTTAATTTAAATTAGTCGATGTTAGTGGCAGTTAGAAGAACTCTCTGCATAGCTGTCCTGACTCAACCTGCTAAAGGATTAAAAGTCCGAAGCTAAACAAATGGTTTCCCTGTGTGAATGTGGAAACTATGTAAAAATGATGGCGTGTGTGTGGGTGGATGCAAATAGTTATTAATGAAAGTAGTTTTTATCATATCTCATATAAATGGTAATAAGAATAGAGGTAAAAAAAAAAATACATAATATTAATTTGACCTGTAAAATTTTGGAACCACAGCCTGTTGCGGCATAAAGATAAAGCATTTGAGCTGTTTATGATAGCTTTAAACAAAAAGTTAAGGCTTCTCTCCTGATCATTTCATCACTGTTTAGGTTCCAGTTCCAGTTAGTTCATCTCTTCTCTTGTGTTTCCCACTCAGGACACAGCAGGATCAGAGCGTTACGAAGCCATGAGCAGAATCTACTACAGAGGAGCTCGAGCCGCCATCGTCTGCTATGGTAAATCTATACTTTTACAGTGAAGAGGAGATATTCCTACGTTAATAACTTCACTGGATACTCACCCTGACCTCCTGTCAAAATCAGCTAATATTTGTTGTGTGTGTTGAAAGTTGGTGCTTCTTAATTATCCTTGTTTTTCCACTGTTTTTGGTGCCTTGTAACTTAAACTTAGCCTAAATACATGAGTTAGCACAATAATTTGTTTAGGGCTGAAAAACACATTTAAGAGCAATTTTACAACCACTTCAGTGTTGCAACAAAATCGCGTTTGTTAAGCAGCTTTGAGTATCAGTATCAAGAATGTCAAGTTGGCCGGTGTGCAAATTGGCACAGTGTTGCTGATAATTATGACGCGCATATCTGGTTTATAAAGATGATGGTGTTCACTCACTTTCAGTCACAGCCAGGTTGAATTTCATGATACGTTCTTTTAATAGGCGAGTCGTGACTGTTAACTCATTCACTGCCAGCCATTTTCAAATCAGGTAACTCCCCACTGCCAGAGTTTTTGAGCATTTTTACTCATTTTTGAAGAGCCACAGAAAACTGTGTGTTATGATCATATAAACGCTGAACCTACCAAAATGAAGAACAGACTCTCTTCTTTCATCCAAAAAAAAAGCTTGTTTCTACCATTTTCCATTCTTTAGTAATCAGCTGTAGAAGAGAGGTGGGTTCCACCAAAAATGCCTGTTTTGACCAAAAAAAGGGAGAAAACGAGCTTTTTGTGAAAAATACATTTCAAGCAGAAAAGTGCCTTTGACACTAATATTTCTTGCTTTGTGACACCTCTAACATATAAAATAGTTTTTCACTTCTATAAAACAGAAATAACACTGAGAAAGGTTATGTTTTATCAAAACAATTTATTTACAAATATATGAAAAAATAAAATGTACATAGTGAAACATTTATTCACAATGAATAATTCACTTTTGTGTGGTAATCATTATAACACTTTCCGGGATGCAAGGGCACACAACAAGACTTGCACCACATTTTTGTCTCACTGCGCAATCCCTTACGTGCGCAAACCCTGCACCTCCTTGCAGGTCTACTTTTACTGCTGGTGGGCTTCAGTTTTCACTGACAAGCTGCCCGAGGTTGTATTCTAGCCCTTCCCATTGAAAAACGTAATTGACGTCTATAGACGTCAATGGCAGTGAATGAGTTAATGTGTTACAAGGGGACCACAAGAACTGTGACAAGTCAGCTTGGCCTGCGTTTCTTTTCTTAGTTTCAGATTTTGTTTTCCCACCCTCATTTGGGCGACTGTAGCTCAGGGGAGTTGGGAAGCGCATCTGTAACCGGAAGGTCGCCGGTTCGATCCCCGGGCTCTCTGTCCTGGTCGTTGTGTCCTTCGGCAAGACACTTTACCCTACCGCCTACTGGTGTTGGCCAGAGGGGTCGATGGCGCAATATGGCAGCCTCGCTTCTTTCAGTCTGCCCCAGGGCAGCTGTGGCTACAACCGTAGCTTGCCTCCACCAGTGTGTGAATGTGAGAGTGAATGAATAGCATTGTAAAGCGCTTTGGGTGCCTTGAAAAGCGCTATATAAATCCAATCCATTATTATTATTATTATTATTATTATTATTATTATTATTATTATAAATTCTGAAGTTATGAGGGTCAAAACGAAAGTGTGGGTCGGCTTCAGTACCAGTTCTGCTCGGTGCTACCACAACTCACTCGAGGCAGCAGTTTCCATTTCATAAATGAGACGTCCTGCCCATCACTGCACTCTGTAAAACAGTCAGGAGAATCCTTCAGAGGCAGGTACAGTGACTCGACCTGGTGATGATTTCAGCAGGTGAAGTGTAAATCAAACTGGTGTTGTGATGTCCGGTTTGAGCTGTTGTGTAGAAAAATGTTTCAGCATGTTGTGGGCATTTTAATCCGACTTTAAATAATCATGTTACAGATTACAAGATTACAGCTACCAATGCTTTGGGCTGTTTCAACTGTGCACATATGACAGTGCTGTGGAAAATTTGAAACCGGTTCTCAAGCAGCACCGGTTTTCAATTCCAGTCTGTAATCTCTGTATATCTTCCTATTCAGTATCATTTATTGTGACAGAAAGGTCCCATTTCCATCTATCTAAGGTCTTGGAAAAACCACAGGTGGCAACAACGGCTATCATTTTAGGCATTTGAAACCACAGCTTTCTGATAGAAGATATGTACGGTTGTGCTTTGCAATCTATAATATCAAATTTGTCAATGGCAAAAGAAATTGAGTTTAGGGATACAATATTTCTCAATCATTTTAAACGGCAGTAATGCATTATCAGTTTGTATGTCTTTCAGTGTATTACCCCATTTCCTATAATCGGCATCAAGGAATCCTGGCTTAAGTGTTAAGAAGCAAACTAGTTGGTGTGGTGTTGGCCTCTAACCAAAGAGCCACTGTCCAGTCCTGAACTGCTTTCAGATCTGTGTCTTTTTTCCACATTGGGGAACTTTGTAAAAATAGTCGGTGGATAGTCATTTCCCAGCAGATTAGTCACACTGCTGTGATGTTTAGTTTAACATCTTTCTTCTTTAACTTCCTCCTTCTTAAGTTGGATTGTATTTCACCTTATAGCCTAATCTTTCAGCATATTTAATCAATTATATTATCAAACAAATAATGGACAGATTGGCTGTTAGTTTTAATGTGTGATGAATATGGGGTGCCTGCTCTGTATGGATTGGTGAGTGTGTGTGTGTGTGTGTGTCTAGACAAGGATGTTGAATACTGAAAAGTCTGCTGTATATTTTTGGCTTTCAGATCTGACTGACAGCAGCAGCTTCCAGCGAGCTCGCTTCTGGGTCAAAGAGCTGCAAAACTACGAGGAGGTAAGATGGTTTCTTTCATTGAAATGATTGCACGTCATTTGATATGTGATTTTATTTTTTTTTTCTTCACACGCCCAACAGTCATCTTAATATGGAAGCTCAAAAGGGTTTTGGGGGCATTCAGTTTTACACCATAAGTAAAGTTAGCAAATTGCGTTTATACAATAGCCGATTTATACAATAAAATTATATTATGATGGTGTAACTCTGCTAGTTGGCTGTGTTGGTTGCTAAATTGGGGTTTCAGTGTAATTGCCTCTGAGGTAATCCGGCCTCCATTTTGTAAAGCAGTCAGTTTATATGCATCTGTTAGGATAATGAAGCACTGAAAAAACACTGTCTCATTCTGAACTCTATTTCAGTCCTTTACACAGCTGAAAGTACCATATATTTAAAGCAGGCAATATCTAATCAAATAAGACTCGGCTTGATGGATGTGATCAGATGGTTCAGTTTGTAGTAAAAAAAATATAAGAGTTCAGTCCACAACCTTATGGAAGATTGTTTTTATTTTATTTGATTGTTTTATTGATCCAGATAAATGTATGTGTTATTACTATCTGTGGCCGCACAGTCTGCTGTCAGCCAGGTTTACTTGAAGCTGAAGTCCCACATTGGATTTCTGAAATTTCCATCATGTCAGTAATGGACATTGTGTTTTATTCTGGTGTGTGTTGTGCACTGCAGCACTGTAAGATCTACCTGTGTGGCACCAAGAGCGACCTGATCCAGGAAGACCGGAGTCTTCGCAAAATCGACTACCACGACGCTCAGGACTTTGCTGAAGGTGAGCCCAGTGGAGTGTAGACATGCAGAAAGATTACGCTGTAACATGTTTTTTTTCTGAGACGGTGGCCTGGTCAGAAGTGAATTAACATCAGTATGCTTAACAGTATGCATTACTTATGAAAACAGTTGAGCAATAGTCTTGTGGGGTTTTTTCAGGTTACTGATTTCTGATTTTCGAAATTTTCAAATTCCTAAAGTTGAGGCATTCATAATTTTCTAAAATGTAAACATAAATACATAAAACATGGAAGAATAAAAAACCTAGTTTGGTTGTTTATTGATATAAAGCTAGTCAACTTTGTCTTTTATATGTGAACAAATTTACAGACGATCACAGACAGTTTCAGTTGTATCCACAGTGTCACTTAAAAATACCCTGAGTGTTTAGTACATGAGTCATTTTCCTTACTTTATATACTGTAAATATGTGTTTGAACTCTATAAATGTTCTTCAGCTGTGGGAAATGATTTATAGTTGATTCCTTGAATGTTTCTGATATTTTCTTGTCTTTTTCTTGAAAATTGTATCCGAGACAGCTTTAAGAGACCAGTCAGATGTGTTGACAAAGTTGATCATTTAACCTTAGAAACAGGATTTTCCACGTGCGCTGTCATGTTTGAAACTGGGGGAAAGACTGTGTACTGAAGAGCTTGTGAACACTCTGGATGTTGTTAAAAGGATGTTAAGAAATCTCTAACTTCTGTCTGCTTTCTCTGTGTGATCAGCCCGAGTTGCAACACAAACACAATTTCTCTTCACTTACATAAGTTTGTCCTTCAGACTGACTGATGTTTAATCTGAATGTTCTGGTTAATATCCACAGAGATTGGTGCACAGCACTTTGAGACCTCCAGTAAAACGGGGAATAATGTAGGTGAGTTCGACCTCGAGTCACCGGAAGACTTCATGTAACACAGGTTGTTGGCTCTGACCGCAGCCTCATTCATTCATTCGTGGTTTTGATGAGTGAGGAAGTGAGCTGTAGCATTAAAAATATGGGTATGTTTTCGTTAACATGCAGGATGATCAGAGGATGGTCAGAACACAGCATGGCAGATACAAGTTGGCTCCTCATAAAAGACGCTTGAAGCTGCTGCAGATACCCACTCAGTTTTGGATTAAATGTATTCTTAGCAGTGTTGTATGTGCAAATGAAAGCCTTTCAGTTTTTGATTGGAAACATTTCAAGAGTATCAAAACTGTTGCTCTTTGGCAGCTTTTCTGTCTGTAAAAATGCAACACAGGGGTCAAACTTAGACACATTTCTTCACAAAAACAGGAGGCAGAAGGAAGGTTACACAGGGTGACCGCTTAAGATCTGAGTAGTGCATCATGAGGTTTTCGAATTGGTGTGTGTAGCCAGAATCAAACAGGGACAAACTGACATGACAAAATCCACCAAAATGGCATAAAAAGTAGGTTACTGATTCACCCAAGTCCACCTTTTATTTTTGTTTACCCAAGAGAATCTCTGCATATTTTCACACCCTTCTTCAAACAAAACAGCTGACATGAACTGGACAAATGTTATTTTTAAGTTACTTATTAGCACATAGTTTTAATATGTACTGATAAATTTTGTGCACTTAAGAGTTTTTCTCTTTTTTTATGCGAGTGTGATCAAAGAGTGTTACCATAATTTTCCGCTAATCACAGCCAGACATATTTAATTTACTTCCTGACAAGAGAAAATATTTAATCTAAGAAGCTTAATGAATGGATTAATTAATTGGTAGATTATTGCCAGTATTCTAGTGTGAGGCCATGGCTGAATCTGATGATTAAAGTCTAGTTAGAACAAGAGCGTTGTCTCCTTTGTGGCTTTTAGCATTCTCTCGCTGGATGCAGGTTTTGGAGCATCCCTTATCAGCCTGCTTACACTAAAAGAAGCTATTGCGTGCTGTACACCAGGTTTTAGGAATGTGAGTTGGCTTGTTTTTGTTGGCCATGACAGATACGAACTGATGGAAACTGACAGGCCTCATTCTTCCTCTGCTTTCCAGATGAGTTATTCCAGAAAGTTGCAGAGGATTACAACAGCACTGCTTTCCAGTATATGACAGGTAAGCGTGTCGTTCATGTACACAGATTGTTTTTGTTATCTTTATATCAATTCATGTGGCAAGGGTAATGGAAATTTGTTTGAAGTTATGTTATCCGTAGCAGAATTTACTGCAGAACTTTCAGGAAAATCTAATTTTTTAAAGTTAAAGGTTTAGGATCTGTGCAGAAAATATTAAAAATGTTACACATCCACAAACGTGTTTGAATTAAAGAAAAGCATGGAAGTAACAAAGGATTACAAATAAACGCCCTTGACTTTTATTTAATGACTTTATATTTAATTTACTTTATTGCAATTTGTTGTTACTCCATCAAAATCAATAGTTCATCTATATTATGATGTTAAACTAGCATACAGTTATATGGAATACAAGTCAACATACTTTATATCTAAAGATTTTTTTCTAGTAGTATTAAAACAAATACTTTTTAAAATAAAAAAATAAGAAACCAAGTTATAACATTTTACAAACAAAATTCATGGATTAAAAAAAACAAAACTTTTTTGCACAGAAATTAATAAAAATCCTTTCAGAATATGTAATAAATAAACAATGCTGAGACCAATTGTTCTTTCTTTCTTTTTTTTTTTTTTTTTGGGTCCAAGAATTTCTGTTTGGTAAATGTATAGCTGAGATTTAGACACTACAGTATTAGTGCTCAGATGGGATGGTGCATGAGGGATCACATTTTGGGCTTTTAAATAGTATTAATCCAAAATAAAAAAGCAGAAAATATATCTATTATCTTTGTTGCTAAAATTTTGGGGGAAAAAGACCAGTACCAGTCTTTTAGATGTGAATATAAAGTTAGAGCTTTCAGCTAATTAACTTAAATGGGAAATGGGTGAAACAGGTTTCCTTAGGTTTGGCAGGACTTTCTCTAATCTATACAAACTATCAAAATGTAAAAGCAATATGCAATGTGTTTATCTCCTGGAAATGATCTCAAACTAATTTAAAGTCCTATCACTTTTGTTTCATAGCAGAGGAAACGGGCGTCGACTTAGGCCAGAAGAAGGACTCTTATTTCTACTCCTGTTGTCACAACAACTGATGCTGAGGAGCAGGACAGGAAGTGTTTGCATTCCCTCAGCTGGAGTCAAACCTGGAAATGCTGGAAAGCTGTAACTCATCTATGAATGTGGTACCAAATCACAAAAAGGAAAATCAAACAAAACTCTTTATACTTTGTTGGATATGTTTCTTTTTTTCTTTTGTGCCATAATGAACTGAGAGCTGCAAGACTTTGGGGAAGAGGATCCTCAACTGCTGGGTGGTGAGGGACTTAAAGACCACCATGCCCACTTTTTTCACCAAGTTATTCATATTTATCACCATATCAACTTGTGACTTTCCTGCAGCCCACAGGGCGATAAGCCTCCCCAAGTTCACAGTGTTAAACAATCAGAAGCAACACTGTGGTTGGACAACAGCCTGCAGTGGTAAGGGTGTGGGATCCTCACTGAAGCCAGACTGAAAGAGAACTCGATTGATGCTGTGTGTTTTAGCGGTTGCTGTGTTTTGGGAGGGGGAGTTGTTTGTTTGCAAATGCTGATTTTGTTTACCTCCAACTGTATTTAACATTGTTGTGGAAACACATCTGTCAGTCCTGCTCATGTTCAGTGGAGGCTACACAGATGGAGAAGCCAGCTAGGATGAAGTGTGTCAGAAAACTACTTGTGTTCCTGCTCTTAATTAAAGCCGGGGTAGGCAACATGACCCATAATAACCTTTCAAGAGGGCGCTAGACTCATGCAACTCCTCTACGCTCTGATTTTAGGCTTTAAAAGAAATCAATCAGTTAAGTTTAAAAAAAAAGAAAAAGCCTGCGTAAGAATTCATATGTGGTAGCTTATTGGGTTTTGCAGAAGAATTTTTACCCAGAAGAGTAGGGTTTGAATCCTGTGTGGAGACCAAACTAAGCTCATGCTTCAGGATGAAGGTTGTAGATTCTGGCACAATCTTGGTTTGTCTTTTCTAGTTTTCTACCCGCTGCATTTTTAAGTGAAATACTTGAAAAACTGGCAAAACACACGACATTTTTCTTTTATAGAGGCCTTTACAGTAACAGTACATCTTTTGCCATGTGTCAGCCACGAAAGCGCCGTACGCTGCCACTACTCAGACTTGTTGTGCATTTGTCCTAGTTGCCACTCAAGGTAGTGCACCAACACCCACAAAACCCCCCAAAAACTGTGGCCCAAAAAGCATAATTCCCAAAGACACAATAATTTAAATAATAATGCCTGAATTGGGTGTAAATGTCCCCCCCCCAAAAAATCCAGTATGAAGTCCAATTGCTGTGTCCAACACAGCAAGAACACTAAATGCTGCTAAAACAGATCTGTTTTGCATCATAAGCTACGATTTCTGTAAAAATGTCCGAAAAATAAGCTGGTTTTAAGGAGGTGACTAACAACACGCCCACATATCTGTAATTAAATTGCATGGCCTGAGCTGCCTAAAAGAACATTTTTAGGGAATGTTACTTTTCTACAAATAATCTACTGTTTTTCTAAGTTTGAATGCATCTCTCAAAGAAAGAAATATATCTGACAGATTTCTAGCAGGAAAATCTTGGAATGTACAAATGATTTCAGGAAGAAGCTCTTCTGCAGAAGGACGATCAGTGAAAAGCCTCGTGGGCTAACATTGTAATGTCCCACAAACATTTAAAGCTATATTTAAGATTCGAGTCACTAATTTATTGCCTTTTAAGTTGTACTGCGCAATGGACTTGTAGGTTGCTGCTTTGATGTGTTGATGTTCAATATTGATGCAAATATTTTTTAAAAAACAACTGATGTCCACATCTGTTCTGAAAAATAAAAGGCTCATTCCAAGAATGTTTCAGAACGCAGATAGATTGTAAGTTTGAATTGATCCACAGTATTTTGCTTGTGTGTAATATTTGGCAAAGACTGACAAAAATACTGTATATGCGCAATTTTGCCATTGGATTGCATATCAGCATAAATCTTTGCACGTTTGCCTACAGAAGTGAATTCGAGGAATACTAAAAACCTTTTTGATTCAGGTTGGTATGTTTGGCTTTTTATCCCCCACTTACAGCCCACTTTAGTGGATCGGACCAGTGAAACTCCTTTTTCTTGATATAAATAAGTTTTAACTACACACTTAATCCATGACATATTTTAGTATTAGAAAAATAAGTGCAATTTCAAAAGCATAAAAAAATGCTGCAATGAAGGAAATCTGTCACCATGACTCTTTGGGCTTAAATTGTAAGAAATAAATGGAAAATAATGGAAAAAGTTGTAACTTATTGCTCAGACTGTCCTGTCGTTATAAAAAAGAAAATTTTGATAATTCACAAAATATCATATTAAAAAAATATTTATTTCTATATATCTATAGTAGTGAAAACATACTAATTTGGATCCTTGATTGTGTGATTTATTTTAATTAAATAATAATGTGGTATAATGTAATTATTTTAAAAATTGACATTATTGGCTTTAAAAAGCATCCAAGTATCTCACAGATCTCTTTTCAGATTTATAATTATTAATCTCAAAACAAACAAAAAAAAAGATACGAGCCACAAGATGCTTATTTCATGTCTTCTTATATATTTATATAGCAGTTGTTTTGACAGGTCAGTGGTTGAGATCTAACATAATTACACTGGAATGAGACATTTCTTGTTGGGCAACTGTAAAAAGGCATTAGTAGGGAAACTTGGCTCTCACAGGGGCGACATTGTTCCTTAAAAATATCTCCAAAGAAATACACTCTAAGGCATTGGCAGATAACACACAGACAATATTAAGCTTGAAGACAGAGCGAAACGTGGCAAGAACACATACCCAAGTGCAAGCGTGGTGACAGGAGTCCGCCGTTTCAAACGTTTTTGCTCCCTCCGAAAGACTTTTGTTTCCCCGAGAAGTGCGGGGGTCAAGAACGAGGGAGGAGGGCACCGACCCCGCCGCTCTCCCTCCCTCCCTCGTCACCGTTTGTGCGTCACAGACCAGCGAATAAATAATGACTACAGAGCACAGCACACACACTGGAGCCAACTGAGTGCTACCTTTTCTTTCCGACTGCAAGGGCAAGGCTGAGCGTTCATTTCGCGTTGCACACCATTAGTTGTTGGACGACGTGAGCCTGCAGTCCAACAACAGTGGAGCTGAATGTCCCAGGATGGCACGAAATCTTTCACACTTTAACTTTCAAACAGTTAATCGTTTTTTTTTTTTTGGCATGAAATGTTCGAATCTAGAGTCTATTTGTAGCTGCAAACCAAATCTACATCTATTAAAAAACAGTTGATTCCATTATACTGCATTTTGTTTTTCCCAACAACACCAGGAAAGACAAAGTTGGCATGGTTAAGACTACTCCAGGCAGCCTGTCATATCTTCACTGGTAGTCCTGGATCTTGAAGCACCAACTAATTGATGTGAGTCATCATGAAGAACTGGAAATGGAGAGGAGAGTGGATTTAATATAAGCAACAAGTAATATTTCCAGGTTATGGAGTCCTGCGTGTACGTTGACTCGGGCCTTTGTGGCAGGTGTTGCCAGCATCGTGCGTCCCGACAACTGGACCACAAGGGCGAGTTTAACTCCGTTGGTTGGTTGTGGTGGTTCAACAGTGTTTAGATTAGAAAGAAAAGCTTTAAAAAGGACACAGAGAACTTCAGCTAGTTTAATTCTAGACAAATACAACGTTTTTCTGACACGGCCTCAAACTGCACGGATGTAAACATAATCCCGATTTAACTCAGTAGAAGTCACAAACCGAGCCCAGCTGTGACTCTCTTTTCTAGCATAAAACATCTGCCTCTAACCGCACAAAGCTTCATAGGACACCTGACCTACACCTCCAACAAACATGTGAGAAAACAAAACAAAAAAAGATGAAATGTGTTTCCAAGTCTCATGATTGATGTCCCGGGTCCGGATAGTTTTTGTGCACTCGTAGCAGGTGTGTAGATGGAGGTAGGGAGTGATTACCAGGGTAAAACTACATGTAATGCAAGCATAAATAAACTGCAAAATTGTTGGATGTGTGTCAGTGTATACATAAATTATATTATATTATATTTTTTATTTATAAACCTCACAATTTGTTTATTTTTTTAAATGTAGTTTTCTCCTAAAAGCCCCTCCATACATCCAACTGAATACTGAACATTAACAGTGACTGTAACTGAGTAACCTCCATGTGCTTCCTCACTGTAGTGACTCTGTAAATAATGATGCTCTGTGCGTCACTCCTCTTCTTCATCCTCCTCCTCCTCTTCTTCTTCTTCATCTTTGAGCTCCAGGTATTCGACCCCCTCCTCCTCCATTACTGTCTCTCTGTCGTCTTCACTAGTGTCTGATTTATGCCTCTCTGCATCACCCTCTTCCAACAGCTCCTCCTCCTCCTCTTCTTCTTCAGCCAACAGGTCTTCCTCCAAGACATCCCTCTCCTCCTCATATGAGGAGATGGGCGAGTAGTGGGGGAGGTCGAACACGTGCGGGCTGCTGGGAGCATCAGAACTACTGGGAGGAGGCGACGTTGCAGGAGCTGCGACGGGAATAGTGATAGGTACTGGGATGGAAAAAGCAGGAAAGGACTCTGACGCGCACATGCCGGCACCGGTGCTTACGTCCCAGGCCCTCCTGGCAGTCGGGTTAACGTTGCAGGTAGTGTTAGTAGCAGAGGAGGGAATGACCGCCATGCCCAGCCCCGAGGTGAGGGCTGTGGGTTCGGGTGTGTACTCTCGGATCTCGCCTGCTTCTAGCGGTTCCCCGCAGGGGTCATGGGCACTACAGGACAGCTTGCCGTCCAGTTTGGAGATGAAGAGCAGGCCGTCACGGTGCTGGCAGCAGTAGGAACTGACGCACAGTTCGCAGAAGGACGCAGCCTCCTTACTGCATATGTCACACTGGTGCCACGGACATTCCCACCGACCTACAACAAATGCAAGAACATTAAGGAATCTTTATTTCACTGAGGACCACAACAACATTTCCACCAGCTGTAATAAACATTTGGTGGCATAGATCTGTTTTGGGACCATCCTACATTTTATTTTCATAAAAACTGGGTGATATTGTGTGGATTAGAGAAAATCCTAAATAAATTAAGTCACTGACCTGCAGGCCTCTTGGTGAGGTTCAGGCAGTCTGCATGGTAAACCTTGGGACATCCAGGTTTTTTACATGACACCATCTGTCCTCCGTCTCCGCAGATGAAACACTCGTCCTCCCTTTCTTTGGTCAACACCACCTTTTTCTTCCTCTTGCCGTGACCTCTCCTCTTCAGCTTGCGATCTTTATCATCAGGCGGGGGGTTGTTCTGGTTCAGAGAGCAGAGGAGTAGGTTATTCCCAAACAAACACAGGTGGTTATTAATTTTTGTGGCGTGTCCCTCCTCTCACCTTTGGCCTGAGGCCTAAGAAGCCGCTGCAGTTTGATGCTCCACATTTACACACTGTCTTCCTGTTGCCCAAACACTCCAGGTTGTAGTTGAAGGTGAGCTCTGTGCCTGAAAGGATAAACACAAATGAGTGAGAGCGGCTCGCTGGCATCACCAAACATCAAGATAGAAACAACTTCTATCTTCTGATCTGTAAGAGGCGGCGAACCTGCGGCAATGTCGATGAGAGCGAACAGTCCCACCCGGGTGTCACCGTTCACCGTCCACTTCTGCGTCTCACAGTTTGGCTGACAGCTGTGGTTCATGAAGCGTGCCTCGTTCCCCTTCGGCCCAGCATCAATGATCCGATCCTAAAACACAAAGTCATCCAACAAGAAATTAAATTAAACTTAATTACTGTATAGGTCTCTAGTTTGAAGTTGTAGCTATAACCTGTACTCAAACACAGGTCTGGCCATGAAATTTCCAAAGTGCCAAGAAAGCATCTACTGCTGGTAGCAGGGTTAAAACTACCAAACACACGATTCTGTTAGAAGTGCATTCATACCTATCAGGAGGTATTGATTGAAAAAAAGAGACGGCAGGAAACAAGAGATGTAGGAAAGCCATTCATGTTCAGAGGCTTTACTCCAAAGCTGTTCTGTGTATGTGAATAATTTTAGATCTTAATTAGATTTAATCTAACCATGTGGCAGTTTGCTACTGTTTTTTTTTCTTAAACCATAATTTGGACTGCTTTAAACACTCTTCTGTGTTCCCTGTTAAGGCTCAAGTCCTTGGTTAATGTTGATGCACTTGTTATTTCTCCTCAGAACTACATTGACCACTTTATCCTCTATACTCGCTCAAAAAGAAAAGCGACACTACCAGTTACTAGACAAAGTTGGGGAGGCCACTAACTGAGCTCTGACCCAATGTGACTGGGGCCTTATTCACTTGATCCAACATGGCCACCATGATTGTCACACATTCATAATAACTGACAAGTTAATGTCACGTAGTAAGCGGCCACGTAGCTGCAAAACCTCAGTTAGTGCATTCTGTAGTCTTGAATAGGGTTGCTCTTGAGGTTAACAGCGTTTTCACAGTTATAGTTCATTTACTCTGGTCCAAATCAGTTAATGGTAGGGCTGTTCGATATAACGATATGTATCGGATGACGTCTAATGTTTCATTTTACGCTATCATTTGTTTCGTGGTGTCGCAAAATAAACTGTTTACGGCAATATTTTTTCATGGTTTTGATGGTCACTGTAGTGGCTATATTATTTTCTTAAAGTTCTCTCTTTCTCTTATATTTAATATAACCACACTACAGACAGACAAGCGCTTGTTTTAATGCCTTGTCGTTAGCAACAAGGTAACAGCATCACGTGTCCGCTTGTTTATTTTCCACATAAACCTTTCACAATAAAGCTCAAGATCCTGTTGAGACTTTTCAAAATAAACTGAATCATATGAAAGACGATGCAGAGTGTTTTCCGATGAAAAGCAACATAGAGCCGTCAGGTGCTAAAAAGTAAACCTTAGACTCAAACGTTAGAACAGGCTTTTCCCCGCAGCACGCCGTGTAATAAATACTCACAAAGAAAACGGCGGCTGTTACAACTTATGTCTAAAAATGTATCGTTTCATGCATCGGTTAAAATACTCGACTCCAGGTACATGACACGCAGCTGGAAACACTTCCCGCAAGTCGAGCTGCGCGAGATTCACAGAATTTACAGAAAATGTTAAATTTTTGTGATTTATATCGTTATCGGACGATAGATGTCTTATATCGGGATATGAGATTTTGGTCATATCGCACAGCCCTAGTTAATGGGTTTGTAAACTTGAAGTATTTTCCTGTGGTTTGGTTTCTTTCCACTTAGTTATTAGGGAAGATATGATGAAACGATAATTTACATTTTACAGCTGGTTGCCAGCCCATACAGACCTTTGTACATCGAAGTTACCCTGTTGCATCCCAGAATGCAAAATATATGTGGCTACGGGAAGATGTTAATTTAAACTTCCAACGTTCACCTGATAGTTGGTTGAGGTCTGATCACTTTCACACCATAAACGAATCGGTTAGGAACTGAATGAGACCTCCTCCTCCGAAGGGTCTTGGTGCGGTTGTTTTGCGATTAATGTGTACACACCTGCATAAGTGAACTGAACGTAACAGGCTAATGTGAAAACACCCTAAAAACACACGTGGCTCTGAGTCGTACCTTGTCAAGAGTTAACATGTAGAAGTTACAGATGTTGTTGTCCTGAGCGTGTCTGATCCTCGACCTGCACTCCTCCTCATCGATCACCTCCCCGACATACTCGCTCACAAACTGACCCTGAGAGAACAAACACATACGGGAAACGTGGATCATTCACTCCTGGCTTATGATGGGAATTCCAGCAGCAACAGCAGCAGCACTGCGGTTACCTTCTTAATGTCATGGACACAGCGGAGCCCCCAGCCTCGAGACAGCGTCCTAAAGATCTCTACTTGGCTGTACTGACGCTTGGTGAACGCCTGGTTGAGGCACCGCTCGGCCGCCGGGCAAACCTGCAAGTAAAGAAGCGGCCTCGGTCAGATACTCGACACCTGGCTGCAAAGTCCAGTCAGGCAGCCAGGGAGCCGCTAAAGTTCCCGATTCAACTTTAGAAGATCTGTAGCAATACAACTATTATGTCTTAGCCCCACTAAACTCCAATTGGTCAAGCACAGCTATTGGTGGCAGCATAGTAGATTTTTAAACGCATTTCTTAACATCCTGAAAGTAGAAAATTTCACTAAATAACTAAAAACACTTAGATGATGCACCTTGTACAATAAAATTCTAGAAAAAAATTAAACCAAACTAACTGGATTAAAATACTTGTAGAAGCAGTCTGTATGATTTAATACACCTGTGGCCATCGAAGTGACTGGAACACCTGAATTCAATGATTTGGATCAGTCAGTGAATCCATCTGTAGCTGTGCATGAGCGTGATGAAGGTGTTTCGGTACCTGTGGATGGCATTCGTAGAGCAGCATGCGGTTGATACACTCGGAGTCCATCCCACATGGACTATCATCTGTCTTCTTGCAGTTACAGCGGGGGATCTCTGAGAGGTCGGCAGTGAAGATCTGAACCTTTCCTATTGGTCGATTAACCTGGATGAGTCAGAAAGGTGTGTATCACTCATCACCGAGCATTACAATCAAACCTCATTTTTTAAGTCAACTTATGAAGAAAGTTTTTTACAGTTTCTTTGTGATTTAAGCAGCTTGATTTCAAAGTAAAGGCACCTCCATTACCTTAATGTGTTTGTATGGAGGAGGCTTCCTGTCGTTCTTCCTGTCCTCTTGAAGCTGCCGAAGCTCCTTCTCTGCCTGCAGCTCACGGAACCGCACAGCCGCCTCCTCCAAAGCTGAGGAAGGACGTCAAAAGTCAGCGATCGCAAACACAAACCATGATATCAAACCGATCAAAGGACAAATTTTACTTTTGCCTACCTTTTTTGTAGGTCGCATCAACCCCTTTACCCATCTTTTCCTTGCTGTTGGCGTCCACGTCCATGTAAGGGAAGACTCTGGCCTGGTAGGTCCACAGGTAGTCGTTGGAGCCGAAGAAATGAACGGGGAACTCGCCGACATCGTGCCTCATTCTCTGGATGTTTTCTGGGATTGTTTTGGGATGGCTGACCTCTGCCGGCCACCACCTTATGGAGCAGAAAATGGGAGAATAAAGGATTTGATGATGTGCGTCTGACTTTTCAGATTTAAAAGACTCTGTGGGTCATAGCTGACCTGTAGCGCCCAACTTTGACCCATACAATGTCTTTATAGCGAGGCTTCTTCCCGGCCTTGCAGTCGTTGCAGTACCAGCTGCCTTTGGGCATCTCGATGTTCAGACACTCCCGATGAAATGCAGCAGGACAGGACTCACAGCAGAGTAGGCTGCCCCCTGGAGCACAGGAGGAGGGACAGCATTGCATTAACCTCTCATCAATGAATCATGAAGCCAGCCGTCTGACAGCTAAAGCTTGTCAGACGGCTGGTCTCACATTTAGTCCTATATGTACTCTGTATGTATACAGAGGATTTTATGGTTGGCTCAATGACTTTAAGGTCCTGTTGCTGTAAAACAAGCCCAAATCATCACACTTCCACCATCAGCAGCTGGTATAAGATGTTCCAGCTGATTGGCTTGTTTCGTTTTTCGCATTACAGTCAAACATCTCCCCTTTGGTCTCATCTATCCAAAGGTCTTTATTCCAGTAGTCTTGTGGTTTGTTCAGATCCGACTTGTGCGAAAACTGAGCTGTAGTGCCACGTTCTTTCTCCTACAAACCTCTCAAAACAAGCCATACTTGTTCATTCTTTTTTTCAAATTGTACCATCAAGAACTTCAGGTGAGGCCTTGAGAGTCTGACATGCAGCTCTTGGGCTTTTTGCAGTTTTGCTAAACAACGTTGGGGTAAATTTGCTGGAATGTCCACTTCTGGGAAGTTTGGCAGCTGTGTTCAGTTTCTACTTGTGAATGATCGTTCTCACGGTAGAATGATGGTCTTTAAATTGTTTGGAAATCTACTTGTAACCCTTCCCAGACAGATAGGCAGTAACAACTGCTTCTCTAAGATCATTACTTGGCTTGGCTGCCACAGAGTCTGCGGGACTCTGTGGTGATTTTGTGGGAGTCCGTTGGACTCTGTGGCACTATCCCACTGGGTATAGTAAACAATGAGACACTGGAAAATACCAAATTTTCCAGAACACCTGCCAGAGAAGACCAAAACTGGAAACTTCCATTCCTAAAAAAGTGGGAGCTCCCAAGAGCCTTGGGTCTTTGATTATGTCCAAATGAGTCTATGGCCTAACCCTTTCTGGGTGCTTTATGTCTATTTTACTTCAATTTTGTCCATGTTTTTAAATGTATTAAAACTGTATTTCACTAAACGCTTTTCTGCCTGTTGAGGCTGCATCTCCAGTGGATTTTGCATGTTTTTGGACCAGTTTGAAAGTTTACCTTAGAGCAGAAATTTGGTCTTCAGCTCTAGCCTTTGAAACAACGATGATGATGATGAATTAAACAAAAATCTTAGTTCTTGTGGAAACAATAAAAGGTATTCTTAAGTTTTTCATACAGTAATTCTGGATTTTGGTTCAGTTTTTGTTAAATAAATAATGACAGTGACATATGCCACGTGTTGGTGATCGTAAAATATTTTGTGAGAACCAGATGATTTATTAATATCCTGACATAAAACCTTACCGGTACTTTATTTTCCACCTGACTGTAATTCGTAACCGTAAGGTGAAATAAAATATAAATCTGAGGTGAAGAAAACAGCTCAGCAACAAAACCAGTTTAGTCTGGTCTGCAGTTTCCTTTCGCATCTGTACCTTCAGTGCAGACGAAGCACCAGCTGACGTTCACGTGTTCGTGATTCTTGACGCCGCGGCGGGGGGTGAAATGGTTAGGACAGACAATGCTGTTGTTGGAGAGTACAACACTGCCCGCTGCCATACAAAGATCTGTAGCGTGATAGGCAACCGGGCAGCGCACGCAACGTACCAGCCGACCTGTAGACGTAAAGAGGAGAGTAAATGCCACGGCGCAAGACGGGTGATTACAGCGAAGGTGCGGTCTGAGCGTCCTCTGATTACCTTTAGAGATGTTGGAGCTGTTGGGATTAGCGATGAAGCAGGTGAGGCAAACGTGGATGGAGCAGCGGAAACCTCTGTTCACGGGTACGGTCGGGGCGTAGTTGGCGATGCACTCGCCATGATAAAACTTCCCGCACACAGGGATCATGCAGCGCCGCACATCCTCACCGCGCTTTTTACACACAAAGCAGGTGTGGAGTCCTGGACACAGGAAAAGTCACAGGTTTAAATGATCACCTAAAAAAATATATCTTCATATTAATTTAACAAAATGAAAACAGCAGATAATAAGTGGCCTCAATTCTCCCTCTAATCGCTTCCAGAATGCAATGAACACAAATAAATAAAACTATAATTCCTAATAAAACTATGATTATTTTAACAATTCTTTTTAAATCTGTTTTTAATCGTGAACTATTTGTTTAAAACTTCCCATGCTAGACATGACTTCAATACTAAACATGTTTTTCCATTGTATGAACAAAAATAAATAAAATGGCAAACATGACAGGCATTTTTTTTTTAAATTATTAAAAAAAAAACATTTTAATGATTGCTAAAACAGACTAAAAAGTCTTACAAACAGAAATAAAATTGAAACCAAAAATAAAGAAACATTTTGAAAACTAAAAATAATAAATAAATAATAACAATAAATAAATTTGTGTAGTGGTCTATGTGTAGTGGTTTACATAGATTCCCAGTTTGATCCTGGGAGAAGACACAAAAAATAAAAAATAAAAGTCCGCCCACTGCGGTGACCCGTTGTGGATTAAGGCAACATGGGGAGTGAAGAAATATCCAAACGCTTGGATATTTCTTATGCTAGAACATCTTTAGACTTTACAGTCTGACCTTTTGTAGTGATTTTTACATTTGGAAAATTCACACATCAAGAATTAAATTATAGGCTCTACTGACATCAGGGAACAGCTGTTAAGTTTTTACCTGATTTGCACTCTGGACAGACAAACTTCCCCTTCGGTGCTTCGGCCAGAGATATGCAGGGCAGGTGGAAAGCGCCACAACACTGACCCTCACAGAGCAGCAGCTCCCCGGTCTTCTCACACACCTGAGCAGAGATCATAGCATAACTAGAATGACTCAGAGAGAGGGAACTTTACGTCTCATGTATGCATGGTTTGCGAGGTGGATATGAAGGCTTCAGATTTTTTAGAGGAAAACATCTAATGTCTGCCAACTGTTGTTTAGATCTAACCATAAAGTAATGAACTGAACAGAAATGGAAGCTGTGATAAAATGTTTGAATACAGCAGCAGAGAAGTCGCTGTAGAGCTTCTTGTAAAGACACAAGTAGCGTTGTAATCTATCACTGCTAAAATGAAACCTTTTCTTATGGAGCTTCTGGACACATTTCTAGGGATCTTTTTGTCACTAAACTGCTGAAAGCTCACCTGACATATGTTCTCCTTCATGGAAGCCGGGCCTCCTCGGTCCCCTATGATCTTCCTCGTAGGTAAAAGTGAGTCATCACACAGTGACAAGTCGTCCTTCATGGAGCAGAAACTGTTGTCCAGGCTGGATGGTTCACCCTGAGGAGACAAAGCAGGACTTTGCTGTTGCATAGCAACAATTTTATTAATTATTGCTGTACGTAAAAAAGTAAAGCTGACCAACCTCTGACTCTGCTCCGTCCTTTTTGATGTCCTCGGCTTTACCGTCGTCCGGTTGAGGATCGTCGACATCGGCTGGTGCCGTCTCCTCCTGTCCGGGTTCTGGCGAAGACTGCTCTGGAGCAGAAGGTGCAGGAGTGCTGGTCTGAACCAAAGGTGTGGGTGTACAGAGGTCAGAGGTCGTCGCCGGTGTGGACTCTGATGCTGGAAGTGGCTTACTCTTTGATTTTAGGGGTGGTGCTGAGCAGTCTATGTGGAAGAAAACCATATTTGAAACAGTAAGACAGAAAAACTAGCTTTTCAAGATTTTCAACTCATAACAAGGACTTCCTCTTAGCATCATATTAAATTACATTAACTGTGCAGATTAAATACGCTTGGCTGTAAATTCATCTGGACTCCTCAGAGCGTATTTTAGTTGGCTGCTTTCCCAAATTTAATTTACAAGGAAAAAAGAAAATCTGGTGACTTGGAATTTTTTTTTATGTTAACTTCTTCTTCTTCTGTGTCATAAAATGTTTGAAACCCACTGAACAAATAATGTAATTACACTTTATAGATTTAACATGTACAGAATGATTATTTTATTTCATTTACAACATTTAATTACTTATTATATTTTCTCCTTTCTAAATCTGCTGCTTTTCCACTCATGTTTTGTTTGTTTTGTTTTCTAAGCCATCACTAACACTGACCTATGAGTCAGTCAAGCATAAATATACAAAACTCAAGGGATGATGTGTGTCGTGTCGACATATAACAGATAATTTAGTAAAGCACTAATTCTAAATTGTATCTCTGGACACTTTGTTACTAGCGGTCTGTCACAAAAACACTATTTGTTCTCATTTCTTTAATAAAAACTATGGAAAATACCAAAGATAACACAGACATAAAATTGTATTTTTACACTATTAATGTGATTCCCAAAGAGTTGAAAACTGGGCAAGTGGAGGAGAAGAAGAAAAAGTGGCAGATGAGTAAAAATCCTCTGATCAAGCATGTCTTTATAAGCCTGCCTCTAATACAGATATAGGCCTGCTACCTACTGTTAAGTTAAATAAAAGTAGTCCTGGATGAGATACCGCACACTACAGTGTAATTTAGAAGGCTTTACGAAAACTCACTGACCAGATTGAGGAGTTGGAGGTGGATTAGTCTTCAGTGTTTTGACCTGGAACAAAGAGGAACACTTTCAAAAATGACTGCAGTTAAACCAACATTGTTTTAGTCTATCAAACAAAAAAAAAAGTTTCTTTTTTTGCTTTGTTTGTAGCTCTTATCTGCAATTCTCAAAAGCATTTTAAGGCTATATACTCCATCCATGCCCATCCATCCATCGTTTATTCCAGCCAGGTTGGAAAGGGCATCAGTCTGAGATGAAATGCCCACACCTCCTCCAGCTCTTCTCGGGGGACACAAAGATTCCAAGCCAGTGGAGAGACATAATCCCTCCAGCATGTAGGAGAAGCCCAAAACACTTAATCTAGGAGATGTCCTGGAGGCATCCTAGTCACATGGCTGATCCAACTCAACTGGCTCATTTCGATGTGGAGGAATCAACAGCTGTACCCTGAGCCCCTCCTGAGTGATTGAGTCCTGTCTCTAAAGGTGAGCCCAGCCTCTCTTCAGAGCCTTTTCAACACTTGTATTTGTGATCTTAATCTGCTCTCGCTTCACCACAGAAAACTGGATTTATACACCAGTCCATCTGTTGATCTCCATCTCTGTCTTGTCTCACTTGTGAACAAGACCACGAGGGAGCTCTGAGAGAAACTTCAACCTCAAGTAGAGGCTCCACGCATCTCTTGCTGGGGAAACTGGGGGTGCTCATCTACACGATATCAGTTCTAAAGACATTCTTAGGAGTGATACACAGAGGATCAGGGAAGAACTACACGCTGTCAAAGTTTTATTTTGTTTTTGAAAGTCACTGACTTCTTTTCTTAGCTGAGATTGAATGTAAGGTGAGTGATGTTTAAAATAAAATATTTAAAAACAAATAAATTCAATTAAAAACAAACACTTTTAATCTTTAAAGGCACTTTTGGCTCTATAAAATTGTTTATCTGTTTGTTTGTTTTTTAACTACACAATAATCTGAAATAATCTGATCATCTCATAGTCTCAGCTTCATCTCCACAGCATTTACAGCATAAATCCTTTACTTGTATTATTTATACTTATGTTTGTTATTTATAACTCAAAGCAAAGCTTACATAAAATGAAATACACTTCATTATTTGAAAGCCCCAGACTTTAAGAAGCTCTTAAGTTAACATAATGCGTGTTTAGATGCGCTTAACTAAACATCTTAACTAAACACGTGTGGGAGGATTAACCCTCCATCATCTCTTAAATGCTGGAATGACTGGAAACACTCAACCGGTGCTTATGTTTGTGACCGGAGGCCAATCAAACATCCCTACGTTGTTTTTATTGGACTGAAAAAGGATTCTAATGTTTCTAATGCCCGTGGTGCAGTGCTGTTTATTTAAGTAGCACAGTGCATCGGTCATGCATTTGCCTACATGCACACTGGTGTTTCTAAGGTTTTTTCAACACAGTGGCAAGTTTCTATTATTTGACTATAACTGAACATCAACTATGACCAAACATCAGACTGAATTTAGGAAGGTAAAGACATCTGTCTGACCATCAGATCATCAGTTCTTACATGCTGCTTACAACTCTCTCCACTTTGTATTATCAGAGATATCTCTCACAGCTCAGGTGGAGGCAGGATTGATCCAGAGGAGAAACTATTCCACCCTATAAACCTGAAATCTGCGCTACAGCTGACCTGAATGGTGTGCAGAAAAATCCTATACTCCAAACTGAGATTCAGGCCTCAGGACTTCACACAGTTCCCACCTATTTCTAACAAATGAGTTCACGGTTATGGTAAAGCATTCTCTCCTTCAGCCTCCTCTCATTTATCGTAACTGCCACACTGTTTTCAGAGAGAAAAACCTGTAAAATCCTAACTTACAACGATTCATTTAGGGCTTTAAACGCTCCCTTGCACTCCCTCATCAGGTGCGCTTGTTTCTAAGTCACTAATCCATGCTGCTCACAATTATCGCAATAAACCGACTGCATCTTTGTGTATGAATTAGTGTTCATACACAAAGTGTTAGTGTTAGTAGATCACCCAAGGAACTTTCCATTCCCACTGGTGCATTTTTGAAAATTTTCCTTATACTTATTTGCTTTACAGCTTGCAATAAAAACAATGTCTTGCTGGTGCAGGAGTGACTAAATCTGACCGTGGATAACATAATGAGAGCTTTGACCACTAATTTTGTCTTGGAGTCATGGAGTAACAGTTTTTAAATGATTATTTCTTTTATTAAGGAGAAAAAGTTATCCAAACCTGCTAAGTCCTGTGTGAAAAAGTAATAACCCGTAACAAGTGGTTGTGCCACTCTTGGCAGCAAGAACTACTTTGTAAAGTACTTTGTGATAACTATCAATCAGTCTTTCAGATCACTGTGGAGTTTTGGTCCACTCTTCTTTGCAGAATTTTAATTCCAATTCCATGAATGGTCTGTTTAAGGTCAGGCCAAAGCATCTCAATCGGATAAAAGTCTGAACTCACTCAGGTACTCCAAAACCTTCATTTTATTTCTTTTTTGGCCATTCAGAGGATTTCTTGCTGCCATGGTTTGGATCATCCTCCTGTATAATAAGAGTACTTTTAATGAGTCATAAGCTTTTATGTTCCGTTTAGTCAGCAGTGGTTTTCTGTGTCTCTTGAACTCTCCCATTGATGCCATTTTTACCCAGTCTCTTTCTTATATTTGCATAAGATCTTTGACCTTAACCCTTTAAGACCTACCATAGAACCAAGTCTGCCAGAGCTTACTTTATATTTT
>NW_005187620.1:550175-551894 GCF_000239375.1 Pundamilia nyererei | reverse complement strand
AACAGCTGATCGGATCGGCAAAGCGTGTTTCTGGAATATTATGTTTTTGTTCCTGCAAGCGCTTTTTATGCAATATTTGCAAAGCTATATGTGGAAGGAAACCGTGACCTAGGACAAGCTGATGGCATAAGATGTAAGTACAACTCCTCCGGTTTCATATGCAAAAAAAATTATTGCGCTAGTTCCGGTTCTACAGGGATTTAAAAATAGGCAAAATGGAGCGTGCCCGCTCCGACCGGCTTTAAAGGGTTAACTGAGCCAAGTTAGTCCCGCAGTTCCTTAGATGATGTTCCAGGTTCTTTTGTGACATCTGTGGGGAGTCATTAGTGTCTTGGTAGACCACCTCCGGGAAGGTTCATTACTGTTCCAAGTTTCCTTCATCTGTGGCTCTCACTGTGGTTTGCCAGAGTCCCAAAGCCTCGGAAATATCTCTGTAATCCTTTCCAGACTGACAGATGTCAATCTTTGTCTAATATTAAAATCTGCTTGATGATCTGAAACATTTAAGTATGACAAATGTGCAAATACTTTTTCATGGCACTGTACTACTGATACTATAGGAGGAAACTAAGATTTTCTTTCTAATTATAATTGCTAACTCAGTAAAATC
This sequence comes from Pundamilia nyererei, assembly GCF_000239375.1. Taxonomy (NCBI): domain Eukaryota; kingdom Metazoa; phylum Chordata; class Actinopteri; order Cichliformes; family Cichlidae; genus Pundamilia; species Pundamilia nyererei. The sequence continues at coordinate 551,284 of NW_005187620.1, read as the reverse complement.
TAATTTGATGTAATGCTTTTATGAAGGTAAATGGATTTTTTTGCGCTAAATAAAATGTACAGCTCTATCTTATAAGCTGGCACATCACAGTACAAATACATTACACCAAACGAATAAATGTACACTCATTAAACATGCTGTACCTTCTTCTTGAGGCCTGTTGATGCCTCGGCCTCCAGGCAGTATTCCAGGATCTTCTGAGTGGGTTTTCTTTTGCGCTTCTTCTCCAGCACAGGAGCGCTTCCTGGAAAAACAAGTGTCACAGCCAGATTAGCATTAACCATCACAAGTTTTCAACACACCCGTAAATCAAAGTTTTATGTGGCTTTAGAAAATTTTTAAGTCCATGTGTGGAAACACTGACAGCCTGCATTAGACTTTGTTTGCTCCGTCACACATTTGTAGGAGCAGTGGATACAAACCAAATAACATAAGTGATGATAAAAACTGACTATTATCAGCCTGCTACAAAACAGAAAGTGACTGGTTCTCTGTGGAATACTCTCAAGGTTTTTCCTACATTAAAAAGCCATTTGCAGCAGCTATGTGTGGCTCAGGAGGTAGGTTAGGTCATCAGTGGTTTATTCCCCTGGTCTGCATGAACCCACATTTCTTCTGACTGTATCTATGTGTGCTCGACAGGAAGTGCTTAAAATACTTGTGTATGTGTAAATATGTGAATAACTAGTGCTTTATTAATAATAACTGATAGTTTACAGTAATGAGATCACTGGCACAAGAATAAAGCTTAATACAATATTTACTCTTCATTTGGTTAAAGCTCCTGTTTAACCAGTCATCTTAAGCTGGTCTCATTTTACAGTGTTACTGACAGTATTTACTTTAAGCACTTAACTTACTGCACGCTGAACTGTAACCTGTTAAAACAAAACACAAACTTCATTCTTACAAATTCTTGGGAATTCCTGTCATGTTCCAGTTCTTGTAGAGCTGGGCGATATGAGATTTTTTCATATCACGATATGATTTTTTATTTTATTTCAGGCGATAACGATATCTATCACGATATAAGCCAAATAACTATATTTGTAAGATTTAAATGTGCCGTTGCTCACAAGTAAAATGTGAAATAATCAGCAGCTTGTTTT
>NW_005187620.1:517058-548942 GCF_000239375.1 Pundamilia nyererei | reverse complement strand
CTGTTTGCCTTTCTTTAAGTGCAGTTGTGCTTACAGGTTTATTACTGCTTATCAGCGGCATGAATGTCGCGGTAATTTTGGGCTTTGAATTTATTTTTTAATTTTCTTTAATCCACACAGGGTCAAATATATAAATACGTCTCCACTAATATTTGTTTAAGTCCACAAATTTTCAACATGGTTGAGGGCGGGACTTTCAGAAGGCTATTCCAGAAGCCTAATGTTAGCCTTCTTTATCCATTTAAAACCAGTTTTTATGTGTGTTTGGGTTTATTGTCCTGTTGGAACACCAAACTGTGTCCAAGTGTGTTCAAGCGTCTAGCTGTTGATGGTGAAGACGAAGTCCTCCTCCTTCATTATTCCATCCACTTTGTGCAATGTACTACAGGCAGCAAAATCGCCCCAGAGCGAAATGATACCGCCACCATGCATGCACCAGTTGGTACTGTGTTCTTATGTGGTTTGACAGCTCCACATTTAATCCTCCATACATGCCTCTTGTCTAGAGGCCAAACAGCTCAATCTTTGTCTTTGACCTTTAAACTGTCCTCCAAAAAGCATTTGGCTTGTTCACCTGGGCAACTGCAAATTTCAGTTGAGCTTAAAGGCGTTGATTTTGGAGCACGGTCTTCTTTCTTGATCGGCATCCTCTCACTCCGTGTCGATGTAAAACTGGCTTCACTGTGAACAGCGACACTGGTGTTCCACCAGTTGCCAGTTCACAGCAGCCTTGAGCCTTTGATGGTTCCTAGGTTGTTCCTGAACGTCCTAACCAACTTCCTCTCATCTGAGGCTGACAGTTTGACAAGGTCTATCAGAAGATCCAAAGTGGTGACTTAACCAAATAAGGTGTACTTATGTACAATTGTTTGAACTGATGATGGAATCTGCAGTTGTTTTGAAAGGACTCCAATAGATCTCCACAGCTTCTATAAATCTACAATTATCCTTCTTACAGCTTCACTGAGTTCCTAGGACTTTTCTGTCAAACATTTATTTTTATGCTGGCAAATAGAAACTACCATTTGAAGGCAATCATGATCACTAATGAGAAGTTTAAAAGCCTTGCCCTTATCAAGTGAAAGAACCTTTTAACTTGTAGAACCTTCAGCAGCACTTATTAAAAGAGTTCATGTATAAGTTGACCCTGTGTGAAAGGTATGAGTACTGAAATGGCAGAGGAGCACGTCGAAACCCGTGCCTATGGCCACAACGCTGTCTACAACACATCTGCATATTTCTGGTCATGGTTCAGGCTTCTTAGCGCTAATGCAGGAAAATCTTAAAGTTAACCGTATAATATTTCAACCACAGTCTACACAGAGACTTGACCTGAACTTGTGTCCTCAGAAAGAAAAGCACACAAACATAGTCCTACCATTGTCTTTGACGATGCTTTCTGGTAGCGAAGGTTCTGCTTCAGGAGGAGGGGTTAACGTGTCAATGGAAAGAACGGGTGCATCTTGTGAAGGTGTGTTTTCAGTGCAGGGAATTTGTAGGTCAGAGGGCGTCGTTGCACAGATTTCCTCAGGGGGTGGTGTCTGTATTTCGGGAAGTAAGTTCAAGGATGGCTGGACTTGCATGCTCTTGTCACACTCCGAGGGTTCAGATATGGAGGTAATGGGTTGAGAGGCCTGAGAGAGCAGATTGCATGAGTTGTGTGAAGCAGTATAAAGTTACACTGGCTGGTTAATACTAAACTGTTATGCTCATATAATAATGTGTACTTACAAAAGAGCTTACTTTGTGTGATTTTTACCTTTCCAATCAACTGGAGAGGCTTTCTCGTTTTCTTCCTCACGGAGAAAATCTGGTCGTACTCTTCAGTCCATTCAATCATCCTCTTGCTTGGTTTTCTTATTCGTTTATGTGCTAAGGGGACAAATTTTATTTTATTTTTAAAAAGATTATAGATATACATTTATTTTTGACCTATTTAGCCCTTTGACAGCGTCAGTATTTGTTAGTGCTGTCAGCGTTAATGTCGTTAACGGATCACCTCGTGTGTGTGGCTGGACTGCGCTAACACGTTAACGAGCTAACCGCGCTAATGCATTGACGCCGTGCAGCCCCATGCACGGGGCGATTCGCGCTAACTCACTAACGGAGATTTGCCGTGTTAATGCGGTTATGGCGTCAACGTCATTTTAACGACATTAACACTGAGAGCACTAGTATTTGTACAACTGGTAGACTAACTATGTTAGTAGTCTACCCATTACATGAGCAGAAACAGACTGCTATATGTTTTTTTAAATTCCTCAATGGCAAGTCAGAATTCAGAACTGAACCTAACAGTTTAAAGTACTGTTACTTTTATACCTGCAGTTTAATGTGCACACAGATTTACACCTGTGGTTAAAGGATTTACTATTCAGAAACACAGATTTTTCATTTCATACGCATTATTGTATAAACTAGGGTTGGGGAAAAATAAAACAACAGATGCAGAATAGCATCACGATATTTTGCGTGATGATACTGTACCATTACAGGGACACAAAAGAGGCGTAAGTATTTTCAAATACTTCACTCTTCAGTGAAGTATTTGAAAATCCCCTATGTGTAAATGGAGTTAACAAAAGCTAGGGGGGCAAGGCACTACAGCAGGGAGGGCAGTTGCCCTCCCTTGTCTCCCCCTCTGTAGACTCGCCCCTGCTGGGAATACTACGAACAAGAGGGCTCATCACATGCAGATAATGTTAGCCGACCAAAAAAAAAATCAACCAAGACTCAGCTTGACAAAACAACCCCCTAATTCAGTGAAAGCTAATGGCTCAGTTGTGCAAGTAAAAATAGGACAGCATGTATCCATGTATCATAACAAATAACCAAATAAATAAGATTATCATCTCCAGCTGCCTGATAATTGTACTGATTTTTTTTTAATTGACATTTTTTCATATTCTGTGACTAATTGCAACTAGTGGCGACTAAATGGTTGTCCCAGCGTTAAGGCTGTTGCACACCAATGGCCACTTCTAATCACAAGGCGATTGCACAGGTTGCCCGATGGGAGGCAACTTTTCTGCAAACAGTCACAATCCAATTTGGACTGACTCACCATCTACTTTATAAAAGCAGACACATTGCCAACATGTTGCCATCAGTCTGAAGGAGTCTTTCCCAATCAGCACAACTTGAGGGGACTCAAATGAACTGGATGTATTCTGATTATTGCTGAGAACAAATGTAATAAACAGAAATTCCTACCTATGTAGTCAGTGACAGATGTGTGATTTATCACAGTTAATTGTTGTATCAGAAACCGTCTGCATGTAATTGCCTCACACACTGATATCAGTCTGACTCTGTCTCATGGCAACATTTATGGCAGGTTTTAGTTACAGTGTTGTTTTACTTGACGTAATCGTATTGTATAAAACTGATATTGGCCACGTTTAGCAATTTGCAGTTGAAAATGGCTGAAGTATTTATTTTTTAAGGAGGTATTTGCCAGAGTGCTTAATATTTAATCTAAACAGAATGAGGTACTTCTGTAATTGAGTAATCAAAGGGTAACGAGTACACACGGTTATGAAGCTAATCCGATCGACACAACCTTTACAACAACAACCCCCACAAACAAACAAAAAAAACAGCAAAGACATGACAAACATCATCTATATTTTGGTTATTTGCATTGAGGATTTTAGTGATTAGCCGGTTTATCTGTACTGGCATTTATAACAACGAATAAAACAAAATTCTAAAAAATAAACAAGAGATGGAGAAATGGCCTCTAAACATGGTGTGACTGTCATTAATTGTCATTAATCAAAATTAACGCTGATGATGTAGCCTTCAACTGGCTGAAATTATCCTTATGTTTCTGCTACTAAGCCAAGATGGCAACCACTGAGGGAGAGAAGAGTTCAGGGTTTTACTCTTAACCTTTTGACCATTCTGCTTGTTCTAGCAGTTTATGTAAACACACTAATATGAATGCATTTATACACTTGAAAAAGCCGGTGCTAGTGTGGGAGCACTTGAGACACACAAAAACCTCTTTAAAAACAATTGCTTTTAGCTCTCCCTTGCCTCCCTGGCTTCTATTCAGTTTTTCTCATTATCTTTCTTCTACATTACACCCATCAGCTTAGTCTCTCGGTGGGGGTCTCTACACTAAATTCTCCTTACCTGTCGGATCCTTGTCACCTTCTCCAGTGTTGTGCGTCAAGCTCGCCTTCTTCTTAGTGCAGTCCACAAGCCCATTAGGCTTTTCCAAAGGCAGTGCAATGTCACGACCCTTCTGCTCCAAAGGCACCATGATCTGTAGATTCTCCTTTACTCTGCTCCAACTGTCCTCCTCGGTCACCACAACTGCTCCTTCACCACCTCCAGGCTGCTCCCATATGCCCGGCATTTTTGATGAGCAATCCTCTGTTGATGAAGAGTCCTTTGCTGGCATGGACGACATTCCTGACTCAAGTCCTGGGAAACCAGGCCCAGACCTGGCGCGACGACAAGGCACTTTGCGATTGGCTTTCTTTTTCCACCTGGATGAGCTACCCCGTCTGTTGTAGGGCCTCTTGGACATCTGATACGGACCTTCCTCATTATGTGCGACTATGGTTTTATCTGGACTTGAGTTTGAGATGCTATGAACAAAATCTAATTGTTGATCTTGTCCTGCAGGCGTAGCCTCCCCTGGCATCACTAAAGGCTCTTCCTTAACATGTGCACTTGGTGGCCCAATCTCCAGTTCTAAGGGCGCACCGTCTCGCTCTCTAGTGTCATGCAAGTCCTTCAGCATCATAAGGAAGGTGCTAAACTTGTAGTTGGTGTCCGGCTTGAAAGAAACTGGTTTACCATTGCTTTCATTTGTCAGGGACTGAAAAGAGACCTCTTCAACATTTTTAAAGGCATTTATAAAAGAAAATGGCGACGACGGTGAATGTGATAACCATGCGTCTGAGGAGCAATCCTCCTTCTTTGCCTTTGCTTTAGAAGTAAGAGGTATAAAGTCCATCGGTGGAGTTGAGGGAATTGAGAGGTCTTCATCTTCACTCTTAACATCTGTGTCATAGTCATTGGAATCAGAAAAAATCAAATGGGGGCTGCTACAACTGGAAAAACTGTCAGGCGCATACTCAACACTGTCATTAGAATGTGATTTTGGGGACTTTTTACTAGTGCAAAAGTCCGATTTGGCCTTGGGACTGCAGCTCAGGTCCTCAGATTTTCTAAAATTATTCAAGGGTTGTTTCTGTTCAGCCTCCTTTTTGACTTTTTCACGCTTTTTTTCCTCAGCCTCTTGCATGGCCTTCAGCGCTCTAGTCATCAGCCGACTGCTGGCCGGGAGGTGGGCAGGCTGCTCTTGCATGACTTTATTCACATCATCTAGGCCACGCTTTAATTTATAGGCCACTTTCTTGGTTTTCTCAGAGGAAGGACGTCCTGGAAAATAAGCTCTTCTACATGCTAACCTTGCACGCTGGTGAGAAGGTGGAACGGTCGTTCTATGTGATGTGACAGATGTGGTTGCTTGGTCTGGTCTGACCAGTTGTTCAGAAGACTTGCTTGTTACATTAGAGTCGGGTGTCTTTTTACCTTCAAACTGATCTGACTGGTTCGAGGATGAGTAACTCACAGTACTCAGACTTCCATTTGAAACTGGTATTCCCTCTGTTTCTGGGCTACCAAACTCCTCAGTGGAAACATTTGAGGTCATGATATTCTCATGTGATGATTCTGATGAGAAATTAACCACATTTGACTTGCCGCGTGCTTTTAATTTCTTAACTGAGACTTTTATTTTGGAGGCGACTACCTCGTCTTTTGAGGCTCTTCCCTGACCATCCATCCAGTTTGATTGTTTGGATGACAATGTAGTCATGTTAGTATCTGATCTTCTCTCTTTCTTTGTGCTTCCAGGTTGGTCTTTGGAATGAATAGTAGTATTGGAGTTTGAGATCTTCTTATCTTTTATGTCCTTGCGTATTAATTTGACAAAGGGTAGCCTACATTTAGAGACCAGACTCGTTTGAGTTTCTAGCCACCCTAATGGGTCCGTAGTTTTATCTTGTAAACAGGATGCTGAAGCATTTTTGCTCTCTTTTTCCTCCTCAGCAATGTTTTCAGTTGTATAATGTTTTTTAGTAGATGTCGCATCAGAATGTTCAGTTTGACTGACAATCTTTGCACTCTCTGAAAACCTGGATAGATCACTCAAATTATCTTTCACGGTGGCCTCTAAGGACTTCTTAATGTCTGAAAGACTTAACTGGCCACATGTGCCACTGATGGTATCCACTGAACTGGCAACTGACTTTCTACCCTTTGAACAACCACTATCCTCAGAGTCTAGAGACTTCTGCTCACCCACACCACCAGCTGTACCAAAGTGCCCATTAGCAGCAACAGTGTTTTTACACTTTAGATTTCCTGACTGTTCAGGAGGCAGATTCGTTTCAGTGGTCTTCTGCTTGTCCGACAATCCTGACTGCTCGTTGGCGGCGGCACTGACAGAGGAGGAGGCACAAGAAGCTGGTGTCTTTTTACTAATAACAGATGAGCTCTTTTTCTTACAGGGGACCTTACTGAAGAGACTGCGGTCTGGCATTGGACTGGTTGTTTTAGGTCGCCTGTCTTTGCTCGATTTGCTAAACCAAAGACCACTTTGAATCTCAGGCTGCTTCTTTACCTCTTTGACAACCACAACAGACGGCTGAGTTGGAACTAGCTTAGGCTGACGTTCAAGTGCTTTAGGACACAAAATTTTAGGGACTGACTCAAGGTCAGAGTACGGGCACTCCTCACTGTCTCTATCCGATTTGTCAGGACTATTATTCAATGTCTTTTTAGAGTGTTTACTTTTTGTATCCTTTGATGCTTCATTCTGTTTCTTCTTTCCAGAAGATTTCTTTAAAGTGCTTGGCTTTGTTGGAGTTGTAACAGGGGGTGTAATTACTGGGGATGGAATGGATCCATTGGTCATGTGTGACGTCTCAGTATGGGTGGAGACAGATGAAGTGACAGGAAGAAAGTTTTGATGGGTCTTATTCTCTCTTTCCAGTGGGGAAGCATCATGGAAGGCATCAGCTATGGACAAAGACACGGAAGACGCCATTTTGGGTCTCTCAGGAAGAATGGATTCAGCTTCTGCCACACTGGACTTCCAGGATTCCTTAAACCGCTTAGCAATCTAGAGAAAGATAAGCAAAGACTCCTCAATCTTTGCGCATATTTCAGCTTACAGAAATAACCTGTTTGGCCTTAGCAAGTCTTTTATTTCTGGACGTGCAAGCTTTCCTTTGTTATCTACCAGGAAGGTTCTTTTTTTAACTCAAGGCATGCAAGTGTTGTCCTGCTATTAATAAAATGGTATTTACGGTGTATTTGCTGTTCTGCTCCCTTTGTTTCCCCCTCCGCCGTAGTAGGAGGAGCTGTTCAAATTCAAAGCCTCCATGGAAAGTATGAGTTGATTTTTCCTCCACCCAAACCAGCTCCTGGGGCTCCCCAAACGTCCTGACATGGTAGAGCCGACAGGGCCGGTCGCTAGGCTCTGAGACAACAACAAAAATTACTCTCAGTCCAGTCAGATCAGTGCATCACCTGAAGAAAAGGGAACTTGAAAATATAAGAAGACAGCAGTCTTAACAACCCATAACTGATGGAAATACATGATGTCTTTATGTCAGAACTATGAGCATGACATATTGCTAAATGACCACAATGCTATCAACTGAAAAAAATGGCTCTATATGGAACTTCTTCTTTGTGGGAAAGGAAAGTACCATATATGCTGCAGATTATGGAGGTACTGTAAAATTAAAAGAAAATGTGCAACAGGCGCAGCAGGAGGCCCGCTGTGACTTTAGAATCATAAAAACACTCCAAGAACCATTAAAAAAATTCAATAATCATGCTTTTTTTCTTTGTTTTTTTTTGTTTTTATTCCCTTAAGACATAGGACACCTACATAGGTTTTTAATTTATATCTTTAATGTTAGGCACATTATGTTTACGTGAAATGAAACGCGCCAAATAAATAAAAAAAATTCATTGCAATTTGCTATAAATGAGCAATTTGAAATGTTATTGTTACTGTTTGTGAATAACAATTCTTTGTATACAAAGACTAATGTGCGGCTAACACATAGCCAACATAATCATTTAGGTTCTCAATATATGACAGCTTTTAAGAAAGCTGCATACAATCATAGTTCATCATTGATAAAATGGTGAAAGGTGAAGAAAAACTAGCCAATGATAACATAGTGTAGAAAAGGACTGTCATCCGTCACTTAAGATAACATTTGGCAGCAGGATCCATATGAGCGTCCCAAAAGTGAGAGCATGCACTTGGCACAATGATAGCTTCTTTAATTATTTGTAAACCAATTATTCCAGACACAGAATTACAGTAAGGGACAGTAAGGACATAACAGAATAAGACAATATCCCTAAACCCTCAGGCAGTCATCACTCGATACAGTGATGAGAGTAATCTTTTAAGTGTACTTCATGTGAAAAAAACATATTTTGTCCAGAGAAAGCAGGAAGGCATCATCCTGGCATCACATAAGGAGATAATTTTCTGTGTACATCCATCAATTTTCTTCCACTTCACCAATTCAGGGTCGTGGCTGTAGCTGCAGCCTAACCCGGCTGTCACTAGGAAAGAGTCGGGATATACCCTGGACAGGCTGCCAGTTTGTTATAGGACTAATGGCCAATTTATGCTCACCACATTGGTCACTTTGAACAGTAACGTCAGCATATCTCCAACCCATTTACATCACCACTTGTTACAGTTTACTCCCGAACGATAAGTGTCGCCACTCAGCCAAAATCCCCACATCAGTGCTGGTTTATGAGGAGAAGTCACGACATTTTTCCCCCTTTTCATCTCTATGTAATCTGGGAACGTCTGAGGTCCTGCACTGATATCTGATTCAAGTGGCAGTAATAACAGACATGACAGCAGCGGCGCCAGTTGATGTGACGTCACTTTTGTCGTCATTGTGAGAACGGCGGGCATAAACAGGCCATATAACAGAGAGACAATCATTCACAGTTACATTCACCAGTTAACCTACCGTGTATGACTGGGGAACCTAGCTAAACTGTGTTTAGAAACCATTAAAACATAAACCAGTATAATTGTTCTGTAAAGAACACCACCTGCAGATTTGGGCTTTCACTATTTATTAAGGGTATTATTGTTCAGGCTTTACAGAAGTGGCAAAGTTTTCTCCTGAAGCACATAGTTGCAGTGTAGCCAAATTACCACACCTCATAATTTTCTCCCAAAATCCCCAGACTCACTGCAACCTGTAGTTTAAGTTGGCAACCCCAGTATAAGAAGTTAAAATAATCAAATATATCTCAAACAGCCTCAACGTCAGGCTGTGTCTGTGCTGTTAATCACCGTTAATTGACTCACGGATTCATTCTGTAACCACCAGCTGAAGTTAAGAGACCAAACCATTGCACAGAACAATTAAAAGCTACTCATTTACCAAGCACCGGCTTGGGTTATCACAGTAAGTCAACAATGTTCCAGGCCCACCTTTCGCTCTGTGATAGACTCCTTGTACGGGGTCAACAATCACCTCGCAGGGCCACCATGGTCTCCGGCTGAACTTTGCCCAAACGACTTCACCCTCAACAAACTTCACAGGTGGCAAAGACTTTTTCTTGAGGCTGCTCTGAGGCTGACAACAGAAAAATGAAGAGGGAAATATAAGTAAAAGAATTATTTTCACTTAACAGAACAGTACAGAAGATATAACAGACAAGAGCAAAGATAAAATATGACCTTGTGTAAGTGTACAAATATTTCACACAAACAGATATGAAAAGGATTTACTATCATTTTATATTTTAACCAAAAGTTTCAGTTTCACGGCCTCCAAAAACCTTTTCTGTGGTCTAATTTTAACTTGTCATCATGCCCAGTTCAAACCGTGACACAAACCTCAGCATGGAAACACCAAAACCCAGTACCAATTGTAGCTGCTGGATTGTTTGTGTAAATGTAACCAGGCTGAACTTGGAGATACATGAGCAGGCCTGAATTATGACTGGCATGTAGCAGGCCTGACCAGAGGGCTGACATTGGGAGCTGCTATGATTTAACCCTGTGTAAAAATAAAGGGTCATTGCATCTCAAGTCATCAATTTTTTTGAATTTTTTCTGCTTAATCAGCTCTGATTTTTCTTGAAAATGTCACAGTTTGAAATTTAGACATAATTTAGCTTATATAAAACATGTATTTTTTATAAATAGATATATTTTTTTACAATCTGAGTCCATGTTTGAACATGAATATATAAGAAATTATTAAAGATTAAAGCCTGAAATGTTCACTGCCCTTCTCATATCACAAAGTTAAATCAGTATCTGCAGTTTGGGACAGGTGCACTAAAAAAGCTCTCAGTATAAGCTAGTTGAAATAAAAAGAAAGTAAAATTAAAAAAAATGAATTAAACAAAATGCTATTATCATTCAGCTTTTTATGCTGAATTGAGCAAAGATCACAAGTTGTACCACAAAATTAAAAACATGAGCATATTTCTCATTTTTTAGACCTACTGCCCCGGATGAGTCTAATGATTCAGGTTAAGCCTAAAATATAGCGAGAGGCATTCAAAATGCAACAAGCACCAATGCAAATCTTTTTATAAATAAAAATAACCACAACAAAATAATTCGGGGTAATAAAAATGAGATTAGTGCCTCATTTCACGTGAGTGTCTTGTAAGGCCAAGACGCCGTGTCCACATTGCATGATCAGTAGTCCGATACAAGCCTAACACTTTAATGCTACGACTGCTACGGGAGACTGCAAGACCTGTAATATAACTATATTAAATTTTACGTTTCTGCTTCCATCTACTGATTTTTGTTTTTCTGATACAACTTTTCATATCTTACTCAATTCAAAATGAGTGTTGAATGAAAAAGTTATTTTCTTCATTTCTGTGACCAAGAATTTCACTTTAAAAAGTATTCTACGCATTTTATTTTGGATTATTGTGAAATAAAATGATATAGCATTCAGAAATTGTCACTAGTTGTATTTTGCAATGTTTGCAAAGTTGTTTTTTTATTAGTCTGTGCTTACATATGAGACTTTATAGGATGTATGGCTATAAAGTCTCATAAAGCTTTATGGGCTCCAGAGAGAGCTGTGTGACCAGAAAAGCTGTTAGCACTGGAGACAAGCTCACTTAAGGTGTCAATCTAAAAGTCTGGGTGTTAGTTCTCAACCTTTTTCTGGCATGACATACTTTAGACTAAGACAGAAAAACAAAAAACAAAAAAATCACTGAAAATGAAAAAGAATCGAATTTCTTGTCATATTTCCCTCCCCTGGTCATCCCCATCCATCCGGCCGTGGCGCTACACCTCACAGTGTGAGAATCACTGCAGCGGGTGATAGTAGGAACAGCAAATGCAGATTTTACACTATAGATCACAGATTTCTTGGCCAGCAAAAACAAACTACTGGCATTTGAATAAAGCTGACAGGCAGCCTGTCTTTTGCCATCATTCTGCAGTCCAACTGTGACCTGATTTTAAGCTGCACGCAGCATGAGTTTGAACAACAGGGAATAGTGAAAGTAATACTTGGTTACCTGGTGGAGATAACCAACCACACTGTGGTCATTGTGGCTGTTCTTGTTTTATTACTCCCTGCAATATTTCAAAACACATCCATCCATTTTCTGCAAGTTATCTGGGACATCAGTATGAGCTGAGATGCTCAGCCCTCTCTGTGCCCAGCCATCGTCTCCAACCAGGGTGACACAGAGATGTTCCCAGGCCAGCCAAGAGATGTAATCTCTGTGTCCTGGGCCTGCCTTGAGGCTTCCTCCCATTAGGACATGACTGGAACGCCTCACCTAGAAGGTGTCCAGAAGGGATCCTCGTCAGCTACCCAAGCCACTGCTGCAGATTGTTGGCTCTTCTCCTAAATGACTGAACTCCCTACCCTATCTTTAAGGTTAAGCCCAGACATTGTTTGGAGGAAACTCATTCCCATCACTTGAATCCGGGATCTCAGCCTTCCGGTCATTACCCAGACCTGATGGGCGTAAATAAGGGTAGGAACGACAACTGACCAGTAAATGAACAGCATTGCTTTCACACTCAGCTCTCTCTTCACCACCGCAGATGGATATGGCATCTCAATTTCAAAATACTCCAATGTTTCTTCTGAAATGCAGAAAGTGACCACTGTAAAAGCTCAACTCATTGACATCATGTGTTTTTTAACCGTTAAATGCTTTTAATTTGAAGCTGAAGGATTTGGCTTGGCTTAAATTAGCATGAACTCAATATGGCATTTTTTGTTTATTTGTTTTTGTTGACACCTAGTTCACATCGCTGCAAATATATAAAATATGGGAATAGCTTCAGAGGCTCAATAACCACTGCTACTTAAATGAAAACCCCTAAGATTGTCACTTTACTAAAAGGTTAAGATGCCATAACTACAACTAGCCAAATATTTTATTAGTTAAATAACCATCCAACATGTCTGACACAGTTTCACAGGGGTAAAGCCAGGACATGAGAGCTAAGCCTACTGATAACAGCTAGCCCAGCTCTGTCCAAAGTAGCCTTTTAATCCTTTTACCAGCACTTCTAAAGGTAACAACACATGATGTACTATATAATTTATTTAATTCAAATACCTCCTTTGAGTTGAGGAAAACTCTTTAAACTACAGGAAACTAAACTGAATTTTTCACGAACACGGCTTTCCTGTGAGGCTGCCATCAATGTCCCATCATGTCTACAAACAAAAAGCTTTTATGGGTTTTTAAGACATTCTGATAGGTCACTGTAGGAATTAAATAACATTTTATTTATAAAGCACCAAATGACAACAATAGCTGTTTTCGTGGTGCTTTATACTCTAAAGGTAAAGATGCTAGAATAACAGAGAGAAAACACCAAAAGTCAGACAACCCCCTATCAGCAGGCACTTGGCGACAGTGGGAAGAAAAAACTCCCTTATAGCAGGAAGGAACCTCCTTGAATGACGCCTGAATTTCATTTAGATGCTTCAGTTTCAGGGTCCAGATGCTGGTTGATGGTCAAACGGTGCCTTCAAATGGATTTTGTGGTCATGCTTTTGAACTTGTGCATGTGAAAGGACGGTATGGACTTTGTTTGTATCCTACTTTAAATATACTGTACTGAGTGAAAACATCCGCTGTGTTGTATTTATATCGATTGTTATGTGAGCCTATCGGTGTCCTAAAGAAGGCAGCCCACAGAGGCTTTCCATCATAAAAACATGTAAAACAGTGCAAACAGTAAAGTTAATATTAATATGAATATGAAATTTGACATTTTGTCATAGATTTTAGGATAACTGGTACCTACAGTCAATCGTGTGCTTTATAGGATGGTTATAATGGTACCGGGGGTTTAGTGGGTTAACTGTGGACTATTTATTCAGTGTTTGTTTAGCACTTTGGAAATATGCATCGTAGAAGTATGTAAAATTCACACTGATACTGATGAGTACAACTGGACTACTGAGATGGTAAAGGCAACTTCTTAGAAAGGTTCTGCAGTTTTAAGGAGTATTTTAAAATCGGATTTGTAAAAGAACTGTCACTTTTTACTATAAATCGCAACAAAAACTAAATAAGAGCTTTTGAGTAATTTGCCTCCATAGCCTTTGTTGTGTGTCCTCTGCTACAGCTCAAACTGCAGGCCCTGTAGCTAAGCATGCCGTCAGTAAGCCATCGGCACCGCTGGCATCATATTTCACCCTCCACGCCCTCCCTTCAGTTCTGCCCTCAGCTTGAACACCTATGGCAGAGGTGAAAATTATCCTTTGCTGCTTTTTAAAAACAGACAGCTGCGGTTTGTTAAAGGCAGGGCAACAGCCGTGGAGCTGTGCGTTTGTCTGCATCAGGCCAGCATTTAAAATAACCAGTGATTTGTTATGACAGGTTACAAGCAGTGAGCCACTGCATGTCACGGTCAAGGTTTGTGTGTGGAAAAAGTTTTGTAATCCAGCTCCGGAGAAAGTATTTCCCAGCCAGGTGAATGCCAGCAATCCTTTGGCTAGACCCAAAAGCCGTTGCTACTTCTAAAAACCTCTGAACTGCTGCTGTTTCATGACGAGATAACTTAGAAGGGGAAAAAACTTGCCATTGAATGCCTTGAGGGGCTATCCTCAAATAGCAGTAACTCTGTGTCGCTGTCCCACTCGTCCTCTGAGCCATCCCAGTATCTCCTGCGCTGACCGGAGGACTGGGAGCGGGTGACGACTTTGGCTGTCGTCAGAGAAGAGTCTTTGGAGTGCAAGTTTACGTCTCCGGAGGTGGACTGAAGTACATTCCCCACCTTCTCCCGTTTCTCCTGAATGCCACTGAGAGGTGGCACGGTCCTCCGCTCCATGTCGTTGTCGTCATCCTCAAACAAAGAGGATTCAAAGTGGAGTAAGTTGTTCGCAAAGGGACTGTTACTGTCGAGGGAGAAGGCCGGACTGGGTGGGCCTGAGAAACAGTTTTCTGTCTTTTTCTCCGAAGTGACAGAATCAGTATAATTAGGCGCCGGTGTGTCTCTACTTCCCGTCTGGACCTCAGGTTGTTTCTTTTTGGAAGCAATGTTAACAACGGTTGCCTCTCGGCTTGTAACCTGGGTTCCAGAGTGATCCCTGCTAGTGCAATCAGCCCAGGAGTCCCTCTCCATATTTTCCCTATTCTTCTTATGTGTCCCCCACTCCCATCCCCTCTCTGGCTCCCGCAGTGGCAAGACCAGGTCAGGCTGGCTCACCATGGTGGTGAGATGCTGGAGCCTCCTGAGAGGACTGTACGAAGATGAGGAGGAGGATGAGGAGGAGTGGTCCCTTTGCGTCGTGAACCCATAGATAGAGGAAGCATGTTTGAGTGAGGAGGTGACTCCTGACATGGTTAGCCCAAGCCTGTGATCCTGGCGTCTGGAGGGGCAGGAGAGGACGGTGAGGTCACACCCAGGGGTCAAAGGGCAGCTGGTCTGATGACTCTCCCTTCCTGGGCCTGTGTAAGGCCCACTCATGCTGGCATGACTCCTCCCTGAAACATGAAGACAAAATAATCAATGAAGGGCCTTCTTTCATTAAATGGAAAACCAAAACATAAAGACTTTGGGAGATGCCTTGTACATTAAAATCCATTCTGATTCTTCAAGGCTGTTATTTTCTTTGATTTATTTGTGACATTTTTTAAAATTTTGTTTCGGCACATCTTTCAGTCACTTAAACGTCTTAAGAGCTTATCTGAAGTTATCCCAAGCAGTAATGAGTAATGAGATATTTGAAAAAAAAAAGTGGCAGAGAAAGGGCAGAGCTCACAGAGGCGAGATCCGCAAAAGACAACACAGCCTGCCTTCCCGTGGTGTCAAAATTTGGGGAAAAAAAACAACAAAAAAAAACGTAAACAGACTCACTGACGACGGGAAGGTCGAAATAATAACGTGTCATTGTAAGAGGGGATTCTGCGCAAACACCGCCGTCGAGCTGCAAAATCCTTTTAGGAATGTTATCGCGATATGATGAAAATGACATCAAGCGCGATAAGGTCAGCCTGTAAACTCGCACGCATGGCTACAGTATCAATAAACCCGGTGACATTATCACATCCCGTCGTGTTGGGGGGAAAAATAATTAATAAAAAAGAAAATCAAGCCCGCGTTCACGCGCCAGCGCTGAAAACGCGAATTAAAATGGACCCGTTCGTGCGCGTGCCCAAAAGGCGTGTGCGCGTTTGCATCTACATATATCTGTGTGTTTTTGTATGTCTGTGTGCAGCTGCATGAGTGTGTGTGTGTGTGTCGTGTCGTTCGCTGCTCTCCAGTGGCTCAGTGAATGCACGAGAGACAAGACACATACATACATAACATGCGAAGACCACGACACACACAACAAGTTCACGAACACACACTCACACACACTTCCACGGGCTTCCCTCCGACAGATGCAGGCTATGTGCATCAAACAGCAAAATCACGCAGAAAACGCCACATGACACGGGATGTGTCGCGAGAATCTTACCATTCCACTGTCGGCCAGCGCAAAAATGACCCCCGCCCCGCTCATTTTGGCGTTTAAATGTGTCAATTTCCAATTTTTTGAAAGCGGATGAGGAGAGTCCCAGCGGCAATACTACTAGGCCTGGATCCTGTGAAACGTACTCACTCTCTACCCCCCCTCCACAGCCTCCCTCCACCTCCTCCTCCCTCCTCCTCCTCTCAACATGCGCTAAAAAGCCTGGTCCAGCGGCCCCCGGAATAAAAATTCAGGCGTGTTGTGCTCCTCCAGCGACACTCCCCCTTTGCTTTGTTATAACTACAACTTTATAATCCCCCCTCACCTCCTCAGTCTATGGATGTTTGCTCTGTTGCATGGTTATTTCCTGCCCGCAGACTCTGCCTTGCCCCTTGAAAGTCAGTATCTCTACTGTGCGCACTGCCAGTCGTCACCACTGCCTCCCTCCCCAGCCGGTCCAAAGCATGGAGCACAGAAGGGGGCCGTAAATTTCTCCTTAATAAAAAAGATATATAAAAAGACACAAAGAGAGGAGAAAAATCTGAGCTGTCAGCCATCAAAAAACCCCATAACAAAACAAAACAAAAAAATGCACCGGACGACCACGCGACACCTTCAGAAAAAATCGCCCCGCCCCTCTTCTTAATTACAAGCATCAATTATTAACCCAAAGCGGGCTGCCTTCATCAATGACATGCCATATGCCAAACTTGTGCCAACAACTGACATCTTCTTCATCACCACCACCACCACAACCCCCGCATGTGAGGGCAAGCTCACATGCTCCTGGAGATAAGACGAGTAGTAATAAAAATAAATAAATCAACAAAAATGTCCACCACCACGTCTGAGAGGCTGTGAAATGGTGCAGCAGTCTACCCGGAAAAACAGAAGGGTTTCCTTTCCTGAGACGAGTTGCTGTGTAGTCTCTCTGGCTGCACACCCGGTCCCTTCAAAATGGAGTCCTCCAGCCTGAGAGGAGGGAAAAAAAACAGGCCACAAAGTGTTAATATATGTTCGATATAAAGTTCACCCAGTCACGGAGAAACTGAACCACAAAGCGCACCTCTGCCGTGCTCTGATGGGGTTTCTGCAGGCTGCTTTGGGTCTTGTCACGGCAGTAACATTTTCTTTAACATGTTGTGCCTCCCAAAGTCACTGTCTTATGAGCGTTTCTGCCACGACAGGAGGGGGACTGAGGCTCTCTTATCCTCTGGTGTGTGTGTGTGTGTGTGTGTGTGTGTGCCAAACGTACGTCTTGACAGCAAAAACCACAACATTTAATGGCACTTTAACCGTCGACCGTGCTGCTTTGCTTCCAGTTTTTCTTTTTGTGTGCACGTCTGAAGGGAAGGCTTTTCTTCTCTGTCACACGGAGGGGTTGAGAGCTGAAAACAACTGCAGCTCACTCGGCCGGGGAGACATACGAGATTTCTGCCGTGGTGTGTTTGTTTTTTATGGCTGAGGAAATCTCCAGATTTGAAGATTTGTGGGGAGGATGTGTGACTGGGGACACGGAGGATGGTCGGGGGATTGTTTCAGGTGTAAACGAAAAAAATACCCCCCCAACCACAAAGACACACACACACATACACACACACCTCTCCACAGTCACCGGGTGGCGATGTGAGAAACGGCATTTACAACCGACATGCCGCAAAAAAGCACTCGCAACCCCTCCTCTGTCAAAAAAACATTGGGTGGGTCAACTATTGATGTTAAATAAATACACCCTTTAGTCCGGTAAGATCATTTCTGAGCCAGCAGAACAAAGAAGAGTCAGATTAATGTACGATTTCTGCCGTCACACACACTTGGTGTGAGCTCCTCTTTCCGTTTGAGAGGGAGGGGGAAACCCGGACGATTTAGGATGCGTTTTGCTTTTCTGCCTCGATCTTGGCAGGAGTGGTCTGCTGAGAAAGAAAAACAGACTTGTAGAGACAGACAGGAGAAAGGCGAGGGGAGAGACGGGCAAAAAGGACAGGGCCTGCTAAGGGGTTTGCGCAGCGCAGAATAGCGCCGCGGATCGGCACGGTCGCGCAACTCCCGGCGAGCCGCTGTTGGCGTCACTCAACTCGGTTTCACGGTCAGTCTCCGCTTCCCGGACTTTCCACCGCTGCATCATTGCAGGTTCAGGTGCTTTATGAGTCAGAGCTTCCGTTTGCAAATGATTTAAAGTGTGAAAAAGTTGTCAATACTCATTTAACACACCCATGAACTCAGTAGATGCAAGACATGGAAAAACGATTCAGTGATTCAAAAAGACTGGAATTAATATACACACAGTTACAGTTCATTGAAATTGAATCATCAGAAGGATTTTGTGCTTCTGTTATTTTGTCCATCTTAAATGAGAAAAACTATTTCATTAGTCTCAGTCCTGCATTTAAAATGTTCTGTGATTATTTTTGACAAGTTATATTAGTGCTAAATGTTGCTAACCTGTAGCCAATTTCACAACTGTAAAGCACTACATAATATTTTACGATTACGATGTCACAATACAGTATGGTTTGGTCTGTTTGTGCTGTATATATTATGATGAATTAGAGGAATTAGCACATTTTTGTGGATTCCACGCACTGCTGAGATCCTCCTCTACTGTCGTTTTAGTCTGTTGTTAAGTGGTTGCTGGGCAACTCGATGGCATTACGAAGTAACAATGCGTACGTCAGCTTTTGTGGATATAGATTAGATGGCTCTCTCGTGAAATTAAAATGCTACTCTGCTTTTATAAGATATTGTGGGTACATAAACTCATACACGATTGGTAGTTGGTTGCTAGGCAATGCAATAACGCTACAATATGTGATATGGTAGATGAGAACCTTTAGTAGATGTACTTCGATGTATCTGTGTGCCAAGTTTGTTTGCTTAACTCATGATCATGTAGGAGGAGTTGAACACTATTAGCAGACAGAGATGTCATGTATTATATATGATAGTGAGATTATCAAACAAAACATAAACTAAACTACAAATTAGACTAATTTTAAACAGCAACTTACAAGTAAGATATACTTCTTGTTTTTATCCCAAAGGGGAATTCCTATGGCAGCTATGACACCACTGTGGTGTCCGTAGCTGTTATTTAATCATTATTTTGATTTGCTTATATGAAGAGGGAGTAAAATATTTGTTTGTTTGGCTGATTTTACACGCCTCTGTCATTATATCCTCACACTACCTTCCTTGAGGGTATTCCAGAGAGTTAGAGAGAGATGAGAACCAATTTAATACAAAAGCCTGTTATCAAACAGTTACTAGATGACACAGTTACACAGAAATATTTTCTGTGTGCTCTGTGTTATGTTGATAGAAAAATCTATCAACATAGCAATATGTGAATGACATGAAAACAGAGTCCTTCCAGGTTTTTGGAGTTAATCCTGGAGAAGCAAATGACAAACACAGTGATCGACAGGTGCATATTATCCTCTAGGAGAATAGCCTGATAAATAAAGTTCTAAAAGGTTCACATGTTCTCTAGGAGGGGATTCATATTACATAAAGGTAGAACAAATTATATGGAACTATAATCATTAACTGGGGGGTTGCCCGTTCTGCTGCCATGGAGAAAAAAAAAGTAGAAAAATAAGTAAATAAAATAAATGAATTAAGAATGGTCAACAGTTAGATAAGTAGGTTACAAAGGTACAAGTACCACTGAGATCAAGTAAAGTCAGCTCTTGTGGGGGTAATGAATACGATCCACTTGTTCCAAATTTGGAACAATTTGATTTCTTAACTGATATGTCAGTTTTTCCATTCTAAATATCTCTAAAGCCCAAACCAGTCATCCAGGGTAGGCTGAACTGGGCTTAACATCTTCTTGTAACTGTTTTCTTACTTGCCACCAAGAGTAGTTGCACCAACTTAATTTCACTCCTACGTTCCAGAAAAGGCACCAGACCCATGTATAGAACCTTAAAATCTAGAGGTATTTGAGCGTTAAAGACTGCGCTTAAGGAGGCCTGGACACCCATCCAGAAATCTTTTAACCTGGGACGGTCCCAAAAGACATGGAAATGATTAGCAACAGTCAAGCCACATTGTCTCCAGCATGGCATATGAGCGCCTTTATATCTCTCTTGATATGGTGTCTTGAAGTATCTAATAATATTCTTCCAGCCGTGTTCTCTCCAGCTCATGGAGCAGGATGTACACGGAAAAATTATATAATCATTTAAAGTCAATTGATGTAAACTCTCTGGCTACCTCATTTGGTGCACCAGTTTGAATGTGAATATCTAATCAGCCATTAATATGGCAGAAGGTCAGAACATTTAAAAATGTAGACATAGTCAGGATGACCTCCTGACATTCAAATAGAGCTAAAAAAAAATAAAGACAAAAGGTGATTTGACTGATTTTGAATGTCACATGGTTGTTGGTGCTAAATGGAATGGTCTACTGGGATTTTCCCACACAATCATCTGTAGGGCTTACAGAGAACGGATCAGCAGTTGTCTGGATGAAAATGCTTTCTTGATGCCAGAGTTCAGATGAGAATGGTCAGACTCCCTTAAGCTGAAGGCAAAGAAGACAACAGTAACTCAAATAACCACTTGTTACAAACACAGGTTTGCAGAAGAGCGTCTCTGAACACAACACAATCGAACCTTGAAGCAGACAGGGTGCAGCTGCAAAAGGCCACACTGGATGCCTCTGCTGTCAGCTAAAAACAGGAAACCGAGGCTACAATTCAAACAGACTCATCAATGATGATGCAAACATTTTCTTGGGTCGTTTTATGTTTTTAAGTACCAGCTGAGCATCATTTAAACACCACAACCTACAACCTACTAGAGCACCTTTCAGATGTGGTGGAGCAGGAGATCCAAGTTATGGATGTGCAGCCAACAAATCTGCAACAACTGTGTGATGCTGGACCAAAATCTCTTATGAATATTAAAACTTGTTGAATCTATGCCATTAGAAATTAGGACAACTCTGAAGGGAAAAGAAGGTCTTACGGCATACTAGCAATGTGTGTCTAATATAGTAGTCAGTGAGAATAAGTCCAACATTTACTGGTCTCCACCACCTTCTTAATAAAAACTAAATGCTAGTTTCAGACTTTGTGTGTCTGCTGGTTGGTGCTTGGTGAGTTATCAAAAGTACAGCTTTAGTAGTTCATTCTCTGAAAACAAACCACAAAAACTAGTGCTAGATATGAGTGCAATGAGCGGGAACTATAAAAACGGTATACACGTAATTAAGATACACTGTTAAGAATCAAACCGATGGGTCTGCACATTTGTCAACCCTATGAGTTCTTATCTGTGCCATGATATGGTTTCCCTTTGAACTTCTCTTCTTGTTTTTTTCATTTGATTGACTGTTAGACTTTCCCTTCGCTTTTTTCCCCTATTAAACGTATCATCTCTTATGTAAAGGATTTGCAGTTCATCATGCATCAACCAGAGTGGGTGCTTCTCCTGCAGAGCACCACGAGGTTTTCGAGTTTCACTATACATGCAGATTAATAGTGATGAGCAATTTAGTGTGTTACAGATATTTATTTTCCCTGCCTTCACATGACTCAGCTGAAAAACTCTGTGGTTTCTGTTCTGCTAATAAAAGAGTTCACACAGTCATCGCAGTTTTTTCCAAACACGTCAGCTGACCCGAATGAGCTTCTTTAGGTTTAATGGGTTTCACCTGCTTTTAACTTCTTTCAGTATTGGTCTTGAATTCTGAAGCTCAAGGAACAGAACTTAAACCGGTATACAAGCTGGATAGATTTGTATGGGGAGTGATGCTCATAATTGACTTTTTCTTTTTTTTATTTAATACGTATAAAATAACAGATATTCTTGTACACGCTGATAGCATCTGAAACCCCAACCTGACTCCTTTACTTTTTGTTTTGATACTTTTGTACTTGTGCCAGTATTGGCTGATTAAACTTAGCCAGGCTTGCTTTTCACCTCGCTGGCAGTCGTTGGCAGATACAGACATCTTACTTTTCACAAGGAAAAGTTAGATGTCTGTATCAGGATCATTTTGTCTGCCTATCTCCACTCTCTTCATTCGGTTTGGTGGATTTTTTGTCTGCTCTCAACTGGGATCTGCAATCGAAGTTTCAGGATATGAGGCTCATGAAGTAATTGTTGATAAATTGTGTGTTTACAATAAAACAAATGCCCTTCCTTTCCTTTTTTTCCTGCAGGGCTGAGCACAGGACTTTGTTCTTCCTGTACAGCAGAGGGAGGGATCTCTGTATTTCCCCCTCTTCCTCCCTCCTTTTTTTTTGCTGACATTACTGCCTGCATACTCTGACAGCTGACGGGGTGGGCTGCAAAGGGAGGCTGTCCTCTGCCAATGTTGGGCCTCTGGGAAGATTGAAAATAAGTTTTTTAATGCATACTTTAGTATCAAAGTCTGGGACGAAATTACTAAATACATACAATGTGGTGCAGAAGCATTTAGTCCCTCCCTCTTATTATTATAAGACAACATATTATTATTTTTGCATATTTGTTACATGTTTCAGATCCTCAACCAAACTTTAATAATAGATGGCCCACTCTTTTTTTGCAGAATTATTTTAATTCAGCAGCGCTGGAGGGTTTTCGAGCCTGATTAAGGTCATACCCAAGCATTACAATCTGATTTAAGTCCAGACTTTGACCAGGCCACTCCACTTGAAAACCTTCATTTTGTTGTTTTTTTTTTCTTTCAGTCATTCAGAGGTGGACTTAGTGGTGTGTTTTGGATCACTGTCCTGCTACATAACCCAAGTCAGCTTGAGCTTCAGAGCACAGTAATAGCCGGACATTCTCCTGGAGGATTTTCTGGTAGATCTGGTTGATCAATAACCGCAAGTCGTCCAGTTCTTGAATCAGCAAAGGAGCCCCAGGCGATCAAACTACCACCACCATGATTCAGTGTTGTTATGATCGTTTTATGAAAGGTCGTGCTAGTTGTACACCAGATGTAATGGGACTTAACCCTTACTAAAAGTTCAGCTTTTATCTCATCAGTCCGCAGAAAATTTTCCCAAAAGTCTTGAGGAACATCAAGATCTTTTTTGCAAATGTGAGATGAGCCTTTGTGTTCTTTTTGATAAGCAGTGGTTTCCTCCTTTTCCTCCTTGAACTCTGATTCAAGGATGCCATCTCATCCTTGAATCATCAACTCTGACCTTAACTGAGGAAAGCAAGGCCTGCAGTACTTTAGATGTTGCTCTGGGGTCTTTTGTGACCTCCTGAATGAAACATTGGAGTAATTTTGGTAGGCTGGACACTTCTGGGAAGATTCAGAACTGTTCCAGGTTTTCTCCATTTGTAGATAATGGCTCTCACTGCGGTTCATTGGAATCCCGAAATCTTAGAACTGGCTTCGTAACCCTTCCCAGACTGATAGATGTCAGTGACTTTATTTCTCGACTGGTCTTAAGTTGTTGTGTCCCTCTTTGAACTCTTGTAGCGATCTTTACTTTATCAGACAGGCTCTATTTAATTTTAAGTGATCAGGTCTGGCAGTAATCAGGCTGATCGAATCCCCCTTTACATGCATCACACTGATTGTACAAGACTTTGCACAAGATAAATTCCTCTATTTTTTTTAGTGCTTTTTGATTAGGGAACATATTTGCACTCCTTCTGGGAGTGGAAATTAATTTCCAGGTTCTGGACATTTATCTCCAGGGAACCTAGTGGAATATTTATAAGCTCCTTCTCGTCTCCAGAAAGTTTATCTACATAGTTGGATCAAAGTTTCTCCAACTAGCGTTACTCTTTGATACTGGAAATTTAACACCCTGCCACATGATAGATTAGATGCTAGTATAAAAGAAAATGATGAGAGGATCTGGTCAGTCTTTTCAGAATATCTCCCTTCAGATTTGGAAAACTTGCTCCTAACAGGGAAGAATTTTGCTGAATGGAAGTTCTCAGTAATAACACACAACTTGATGGCTGCTGACCTGCTTACCAGGGTACTGCTTACCCTGAAAAGAAAGACATGTAGTAGATTGGGATGAATGGGGCAGCTAACATACCCCTTTATTTTTTTATTGGAATTTTTAATTACATGTGGACTTAAAAGTAATTTTTCATTTTCAATAAATATGAATCAATAATTTTGTGCTCCAAACTTTAGATTGTATTTGATGATATTTGTTGAGCTGTTTGAAATTTTTGAAATTACCTGCCAATTATGAATGTTATTCCATTTACACTGACTCATGGTTTGACATGCTAGCCAGAGCCCTCAGATGCTGAAGTCTGGCAACAACGTTATTGACATCAGCAGCATGAACACATCATGGTGATATCGAAAAAAAAGGATACATTGAGGTTGTAAGAACCTGTGGGATGACATCATTTTATTATTTTATAAAACTTTTTTTATTTATTTATTTATTTAACAGATTTGATTACTCATTAACTGATGGTGCTGGAAAACGGTTCCAGTCCACTTTAACCCCTGGCTTTGTCCATAGTCGGTGCATAAGAGATGGAAGGTGAAGGAAAACCATGAATTCTTCTTAATAGCCAGTAGGGGGTGACTTATTTAGATGCAAGTTAGATTGTATAGAAGTTTATGGGAAAACATCCTTTTGCTAACTTAATTTATGACTTTTCTTGATGAGTTTATGGCCTCATTCTTGAGTTTCAAGTCTCATTAAATGGTACTGGATGATGATTTTTTAGATTACTGTCAAGATTAGAGTAAAAAAGGATACATTGTTAGAGTAAGCTTGTCCTGTGAGAAGTTACAACAGGCAGCAGTGTTCTTGGTGTTTCAGTCAGACCCAGTGGCAGAGAGCCAGTTAGAAACACTGGAGCATCTCCCTGTGGCCTGCTTTGAACAGTCAAATTAAACAGTGATATTGCAGGTCAACAGCAGTGAGTTCTCAGAGTCCATGCACCAAACATCCATCAAGCATGGACTCTGAGCATAGTCTCACCACTGCATAGTCTCGCTACGAGGCATTCTAAAGAGACACAAAGACGTGTGTATGCAGCCGTTATCTCGCAGGAAGTCATGCAATGTCTTCCTGCTTTTCTACCCGTAACGTCTAGTGACCTGGACAATCAGGACAAAGGCTGTTACCACAAAGGCAGTTAAAGGATGAAAAATAAGTCACAGCCTGGCACCGTTACAGTTGAGTTTACCATCTGTAAGTAAGATTTTGGCAAAAAGTGACAAAAGACATAATAAACAAAGATACATTTTAGTTGCCTACTGTGGTTGTGTCCATCTCATACTTACTCTACGGCTGCAGCAGAGAAACAGAAGCTCGGTATAGACCTGAGCAAACTGCAGTGTTAGCCTGTAGCTGAAATGAGTTGGATTTGGCCCCGAGAACCTACCAAGCATAGAAGTGAAAAATGTCAGCTTCCCAATAAAGGTCATAAACATTAACATATGCCCATCACTTCTTTTAGACAAAAACAAACACCCAAAATTATTATATGGGATGCAATAAATAGTATTATAGATATCAGTTTAAATAAAGCATTATTATTACATTATAATTAAATACAATTTTATTTGTTTGATCAGTGTTATAGATAAAATATTATAATAAAGTTTGGTTCTGCGAAAGCCAAATGCAAAGAAATGAAGAGTGATTCAGGATTTTTGGACAGTACTCTACTAATGTTTTTAGAGAATAAAAGTGGATGCTGTGATCTCGACAAGTACATTCATTAACCTGGAACAACATCTTTCCACAGACTCATACAACACAAATGTCATCCATGTCCACGTCGATCAAATCTGTCACTAAAAGGTTTTTATACAAAATATTACAAAAATCAAAGACAGAAATCCCACAATCTTACTGACTGCTTCAACTTAAAAGTATAGGAGTGTATTCAATACTGAATATGTGCGTGTGTGTGTGTGTGTGTATGTGTGTGCACGCACATGCACCTTTGTGCTTGCTATAAGAATTATTCATATTTTCCTAACAAGCATCACATTATCATATCATACATGTTTTTAATTATCACCTCAGAACACATTTCTTTATAATCATTAAAACAAAACAAACAAAAAGTGTAAAGACTTCAGAAATCCACCAGGGGGCAGCAAAACAGCGCCCAGTGTTGACGGATCCAACACTCAGAGCTCACACAGTTTCACCAACGCAGAAAAGAGGTCTTAAGTGACTAAAGCGACTAAACAGTGTCAGATCCCGGATGAGATCATGACTATATGAGCAACTTTTACCTGTGCACAAAGTAAGGCCAAACCAACCAACCCAATCTCTGTTTAATGTTTGCTATATCTCCTTAGGTTTTGAACTATACAAATATGTTTTAACCCTTCCTGCCCGCTTTATATCAGTTACACACAAACCTTTATGTAAAATGTAATACTTAACACACAAAATTTAGTTGCTTTAAAATTACGTTTGTGCATTTAATTAACTGCGTGTTTCACAGTTAGCCCACAAAAGTATATTGTTATTTAATACCATTTATTCTGCCTGTGTTCAATCGCCACCGGAACCTTTTCGTTATGGATACTTTTTATTCAAATAATTCCTTCAGTAGTTGTTACAAAGTTGTTACTGACATACAGAGCACACAAGGGTACAGACATAAACAAGCAAGTCAGGAAAATCAGACTATGTATCAATCTGTAATAATATTTTATCATTGAAAAAGCAATTTTTATGACAGGATTCAGATGCCCCCCCTTTATAAAGGAGAGAAATAAATTACATAACATTAGATTCCTGTAAAACACACACACACACACACACACACACACACACACACACACACACACACACACACACACACACACACACACAGAGCAAAGCCTCTTGATTTCAAATATGAGATTTTAGTGAACTGACTGAGCGAGAGAGAGAGATCCGGAGGCCCACGACTGTCTCCCTCCCGGAACTGTGTGTGTGTGTGTTTCTTCCTGTTGTTTCAGATTCCACTTCACTCCCCCACTGCTGCCAATCCATGACCTCTGACCCCAGCTGAACCCAGCTGTCAGCTGTCCTGGCCTGCATGGGACTATCTATCTCATGGATCTAATAAGAAGGTTAGATGTGGCTCCACCACTCGGCCTGGCTGCTAATTTGTCCCAGGGGTCAAGGAAAACGGCTGTGGGCAGGTCACTGACAGAAAGCAGATCTCTGTTTCTTTTAGACAAGTGCTCACAGAAACATACGATCCTCTTGCCACATTAACGCGCAGCAGAGTGTAATAAAAGGTTACACCAATCAGCACCTGCTTAAGATCACTTAGGCGTCCTTAGTCCAGCCATAGCAGCTCTGAAGGTGTAATGCGGGGCTGTACCATCCTTTAATGGACCCTCCACAGCCCAGATGTCTGTGATAGGATGTGTTTTCCTGCTAAAAGAGGCCATCTGTTTCAATGTAAGGGTGTATGTGACCTACACCAACACAAGGTGGGAACATGAAAAAAATCTCTTGTTCGAGACTTAAAAAAATCACATTATGGAGCACTGATATCAAAATAATACCATAATCCAAAGTTTCCCATAGTGCATCCTGCTGCCATCACCTAACATCAGACATGAGCGTTAATCATGAGACCAGGCCACCTTCATCTGTCACATGCTCACTGGTCATTCATTTAGTGGCAGGATATGTCGTGGTTCCACAGTGTTGTGGGTATCATGTCTGCTTTATATGTGACAATTATTTACTGTCTGATTATATGTTAAGACATATATGTTTCATGAAGTTTCCAAACCCACTCGTCTAAAGTGCAAGTTGGTGCTAAAGCCCAGCACTGTGTCTACACAAAGGCGTGAGGTTTTCCTTGTGCAGGCAGATGTTCCCGCAGTCTTCTAAAGACCTGAAAACATTCTGCAATCGCAGTCATTTCCCCCTAGTGGCTGTTAAAGAGAAGGCAGACTTACAAACTAGGTCACTGTTTCAGTTAAAGGTATACTGTTTTCTCCTCTGGTGGTTTTATATTGTCACGTCTGCTTCCTTGCTTCCAGACTAACTAGCCTGACGTGTATGACTGGCTTTGTGTGAACTGTATAGTTGAAAATAAGATAACCTCCACCATAGACAGTATAAAAGATAAAGCTATGAGGATGCTGCGCACTGTTGGTAAAGTCCGATTTTGAAGACTTGAATGCAGTAGTATGGCAGTGGTATGTAACGCAGTATGACCTACTCAGTATATGTGGTTCCATAGTGTAGTGGTCATCACGTCTGCTTTACACGCAGAAGGTCCTGGGTTCAATCCCCAGTGGAACCAGTGTTTTAGACAATACCAAATGGTGTTTCTTTGACCTAGTACCACTGACAATCTGTTCCCTGTACATCTTCTCCAGTCCAAAATATTGGTTTGTTCTAAACATTAAAAACACAAGCTTTGTGTCCAAAACTACACACAAATCGACGCCCATCTATTTAGGCGTTTAGGACTTTAGGACTCTATTTAGGCATCCAGTCTTTGTTTACTTCATTGGTGGATATGTATATTGGATGGAAAGGATTGTTCCTCGAGGATGTGTAATGTGCTTACACATTAATTAAAAAACAAGGACCTCAAGTGTTATTCAGTACGACCAAACCACCTTTAAATTATGTGTATTGAGCCATGTACAGATTTTTAAAGCCATTCATTCAGTGATTTGTCAGCTGTAGTGGTTCCATAGTGTTGTGGTCGTCACGTCTGATTTACCGTACACGTAGGAGGTCCTGGGTTCACTCTCCAGTGGAACCATGCTGTTTCAGATGTCTGCCACATAATAAGTGCATCCATAAAGTTTAAAGTGGGAGTTTACCCAACCAGTCTACATGTGTTTTGTGGACTTAGAGAAGGCATTTGACCGTGTCCCTCGGGGTGTCCTGTGGGAGGTGCTACGGGAGTATGGGGTGTCTGGCCCATTGCTACGGGCCATTCGATCCCTATACAACCGTTGCAAGAGCTTGGTTCGCATTACCGGCAATAAGTCGGACTCGTTCCCGGTGGGTGATGGGCTCCGCCAGGGCTGCCCTTTGTAATCCGATTCTGTTTATAATTTTTATGGACAGGATTTCCAGGCGCAGCCAAGTGGCGGAGGGCTTTCACTTAGGTGGCCTCAGAATCTCATCTCTGCTTTTCGCATATGATGTGGTTCTGTTGGCTTCATTGGGTGATGGCTTCCATCTTGCACTGGAACGGTTCGCAGCCGAGTGTGAAATCAGCGGGAATGAGGATCAGCACCTCCAAATCTGAAGCCATGGTTCTCAGCCGGAAAAGGGTGGAGTGCCCACTTCGGGTCGGGGATGAGTTCCTGCCCCAAGTGGAGGAGTTCAAGTATCTTGGGGTCTTGTTCGCGAGTGATGGGAGAAGGGAGCCGGAGATCGACAGACGGATTGGTGCTGTTTCAGAATTTGAAAATTGAGAATTCATCTCATAAGTCATGGCACACTACTCTTCCCAATTAGCTGCCTGAATAACTTACAATTATTGGTACTGATATCGGCAATACTGGCCCAATATTTACTTGCTATTGGATCGATACCAAAATTTGTAGTGTGACACAGCAGCACTATGAATGAGGGAAAGTGCGAATGTTGAATGTTTTTGTTGAAATGTCCAGGCAGCTATATATATGTTAAATGACAAGATATACAGTGGCTTGCAAAAGTATTCGGCCCCCTTGAACTTTCCCACATTACAGCCACAAACATGAATCAATTTTATTGGAATTCCACCTGAAAGACCAATGCAAAATGGAACGAAAATCATACATGATTCCAAACATTTTTTACAAATAAATAACTGAAAAGTGGGGTGTGCGTACAAAGTATTGGTATCGAATCAGTATTGTCGATACCACCCTGAGAAATCACTTGTATCGGATATCACTAAATTTTAGCACAGATCTGACAGTCAATGGCTGCCGTTACTCATTTAGTCTGAGGAAGCACTGGTTGAAGTGTTTGTGTATTTATTGATTTCTTTTAAGATTTCTTTGAATCTTTACAAATATTTTAAATGATTTTATTAAGGTTTATATGTTGTGTGTTTTTTGTTTTGTTTTTTAACAATGGATGTAAAGTCTGTCAATAAAGACTGAGTAATTGATAGTTTTTAGGTCATTCAGTAGTTGGTTTCCTGTGTTCTGTGGTGGATCTGTAGTGTAGTGGCAATTACATCTGCTTTACGCACAGAATGTCCTGTATTCATTCCCCAGTGAACCACTATGTGCTTCAATTCTTGGAGTTTTAGTATTTTCCAAAGATGACCAACAATCTTTGGTGGACTTCACTTGAACTCTTTAATCAAAATCACTTGAAACAATTGACTCAGCCCACCAACTACGTACGAAAATGTTGGCAGCTGGCCTTTTCCCCCACAGAGACTTTTATAGGACACAAAGTTAGCAGTTGGCGTGCCCACGTCCAGATGCCTTCCTAACCGCTCAGCAAAGACTATGCTCTTATTTATTTATTTATTTATTTATTTATTTATTTATTTATTTATTTATTTATTTATTTATTAACACATTTCACTGTGTGTTGTACTTGTATGACTATGCATGTGACAAATAAAGAATCTTGAATCTTGAAAGTCTTTCAGCAACCACGGCCATCGCCCCCTGGTGACCGTTAAAAGATTGCAGGGTTAAAACTCAGTGAGCACTAATTCAAACAGTGTCTGTAACATGTTTGATGATGACCCCAGATGAAAGCCATAAACTAATATGTGTTAACTAAATAACAAAAGCCATTGTCTATACTACATACTGCATGTAAGTACATCCTCACAGTTGCCAATTTTTTCCCTGAAAAAAAAAAAAGAGCAGAAAATGTCCTTTGAGGTTGACTTTGATGTTTCATAATTTATTTTCTCCCATTGTTTTTATTGTCTCCCAAGCATTTAACGCCTGTTACAAGCACCAATTAATAGGTAGATAAAACAAATTTTTACACTTTCAAAATGATAAATTATCTGCACAACCTTTATGTAAACATCCCAAACAGCAACACACATTGAGGACAAATTGAGGACACCACACCAGAGGAAACATTTCTTTTTAAAGAATGAAAACTGTCAGAAAGCTCAGCACCTGGAGTTGAGTCAGTGCTAACCAACAGCCCCAGATGCTGAATCATCTTTTCACCACAGATATGGACACCAGCCCAGAAGGGTCACCCTTCAAGTCCATCACAGGCTCTCCGTCAGCGAGGGAACCATATGGAGTTTTTCTCCTGCTGCACATGTTGACACAGTCGAGGTAATGAGTCTCTGTCGATCGTTCCAACACCTCCCCACGGACTCACAAACACGCACAGCTGATGGATGAACTGCAGTGACCAGATGAGCCGTCCAGCAGAAAACATTAGTGGACTCTTGTTTCCTGGTGTCCTAAAATGAAATTCTGAAGAGACAGCTTATGTTTTCAGTACTCTTAAATATCATAATTAGATGTTTTAACTTTATATAGCTGGGATTTACATGCATTAAAAGTCCGCTATCGCTATCAACAGTACATACACACAAAATTAGTGGCTCAGGAAATTGAGCAGAGCGACTCGTGATGGGTCAATAAAATGATCTATGCACAGTATAAAAGGACTATGAAAAGATTAAAACAGGAATAAACAAGCCCAGAAATGATGCTACATAAATGCATTTTAGAAACCACAGAGCATTTTCTAAATGAATCGAAGATATACTGTATTCAATATATCTAGGTATGTTTCTTAAATTCTTATTTATGTTACACTTTGGGAAGGCTAACCAAATAAACAGATGACACATTGAATAAACTCAGCTAATAGTTTATTAAGTACCACTTAAGTGCTTGTTGGTGCAAATATCTAGTCAGCCAATCCTATAGAAGCAACACAGGGGATTTAAGCACGTAGACACGATGAGGAAAACCTGCTGAAGTTGAAACTGAGCATCAGAATGGGGAAAAA
>NW_005187620.1:513082-516471 GCF_000239375.1 Pundamilia nyererei | reverse complement strand
CCAGACAAAAATATCTCAGGAGACCATTAAAAAATGTCAAATTCAATTATGCCTTTCTCTCTTTTGGGACACCACACACACACACACACACACACGCACACACACACACACACACACACACACACACACACACACACACACACACACACACACACTTATGTAAAAACTGAATGAAAAGAAGAGGAAGTCCTGAGGGCTTTGAAAGCATGATTGGGAGAAAGCCCTTGTGCTGGTTAGAATAGAAAAGGTGAATAACAGCTCCTGGTAGCCGGCAGCCAGCACAAAGTGGAGTGGAGAGCTTCATTCTCCTTGCCAGAGAGGGAGACCCCTCACGGGGGGTGGGTGAGGGCCCAGAGGGCCCTCAGCAGACCGGGACCTATGCTTAATGAGAAATTCCTGGGGATTTAGAGGGGCGCAGAGGTCTTCATTTTCTCACTGCGCCCACCGTCCCCCGGTAGCCGGGTGGTGAGGTTTCTCTTTCAGCCCTGAAACGTCCCCAGAGGAAGGGAGAATCCCCCCATTCAACACGAGCAGGGCCTGCCTGCCTGCCTGCCTCCTGGATTATGTATATGAGATGTGGGTTGCAAGATCACAACCTGCCACCTCCTGCACACTGCAAAAAATGTCAAGTCATTTAAAAGCTGCACCTGCCCCCATAAGCAGCATCCCGTCTCCGCTAATTAAGATGCTGTATTCACAGTAATGATTGTGAGGCAGGAACAGCAGCGGATGAAATTCCACACACAATAAGTCTAGAAAAAAAAAAACACAAGGCATGAGCCAACATTTACATTTAATCCTCCAGGCCAAGATAGCAAGATAGTTATTTTAAAGCATGCAAGTTTTTCTAAATGATATATTTTTCCAGGTACATGTTTGGGATGGTGATTTAAAACAATGAAAATCATCCTATACTGAAGAAGCGGTACAGACAGCAATTGAGTTTAGACACTTTGACAATGATGTCACTTTTCAGCCTCAAAGCAGGAGTGGGGGAGGGGGCATACAGTCTTCCATACGGCAGTAGTTTTATAATAAAACCACTGAATACAATTTTAATTACAGTAACCAAATTGAAAAATTCAACATCCCACAGGAAAACAGTGAAACTCATAGACACACTGTATTATTTCAAGAAAAACAATATTTTACACCTGAGGCACAGCTTCATGACAAACAGTGTAGCCATTGTGTTGCAGTAGTCTCACAAGTTTACAGATAGCTTGCAAAAGAGGCGCTTCTTAAATCTCTAATGATCCTGGGAAAGGTGTAGCTCTGCGGAAGCATTATGACCTTGTTGTGACAGCAGATAAAACTCCCTCCACAGCTCAGCATAGTGAAGCTTTGTTTGGGAATAAATCTGTGTGGACTGTTTTCAAGTTCTTTATTAATTAGCAGAAAATGAAACCAAAGCAGAAATGTCTCCAAAAAGGACACAGTCCCCCCGGACTCCAATGGTAAAATACCCAACGTAGTTACTGACAGGTGCAAAAAAATCATTTTGCTCTATGTAGGTAAGTATCCCAATTACTGTATAACCCACCCATGTAAACTGTATTAACTGTGGGAAGCATCACAGTGGATAAACTGCAGCAAACACAGTGAAAACAACAGAGTTATATTTGATGTTATATGTTTCCATGTGCAATAAATGTCCCATCACTAGAGAAAAAAAATAAAGATCATATAAAGAAATGACATATATTTCATTTTTTTTTAAAAACAGAACTTCAAACCATTAGTTTTTATGTACGTCCCTGGGACAGCACGTGTGCTGCAGTGTGGGGATTGTTCAGCAGCATAGGAACCTGGCCCCGGACGGGTCAGGAGATAAATCTTCCTTGTGTTGTATGCTTTTTGTCAACATTCTTCTAGCAACAAAATTTTTAAAATTTAGTTTAGTTCTAGTTGATTAAAAGAAAATATTAAAAAATTCTGGGAACTTGCACAACTTTCACTTTCAATTTGTGATTAGAAGTCATCTGAAGATTGCTCAACCTTGAGATATTTGTTTAGTACTGGAGTACATGTGCTGTACTTTGTTTTGTACTGGTGAAGTAGCAAGCATAAAACTTTGTGTTTAAGGTTAGTAAATTTGGCTTTACCAGGTGAGTTCAGTTAGGTCAGGTTGTGACAGGATTGCCAGAAGCATGGTTGTATTAGATCTGAGCAACCCTCCTCTCCATACATAGGGGATGATAGCACTACTGTAGATAGAGGACAGAATGAACTCTTAATTTTTCCAACCAGCTCTATAGACAATTCAACAAACACAGGCATTGCTAAATAAACCCCAAATCAAATTAAACCTGTTCCAGCATGCTGCTCTGACCAGAGAAAATGAACCCCATTGGCTGCAGAACGCTAAAAGTAGTTAAAACCACTCACCACCACTTTTTATTGAAATGAACAGTTTAAAGCTGAAGAGCTTATCAAGTGTACATTATTTTCCTTCCAGTCCACTTTGCTCAGGCTGCAGGGGAGTGGAGGCTGATCTCGTCTACGCGGGAGTTAATTCTCCAAGTGTCTAATTAAAAGAATGAGCTGGGCGTTGAGGGGCCGCTGGGAAGCAGCTGCCCCTGTCGGAGACTCCCAGCACCAGGCCTTTGGACCCACTCTGGCCCCGGGACCCCGGCTGAGACGCTCTTACAGCTGGCCCCTCGGCTGAGCTTCAGAGGCAGAGGGCCCGCGTACTGGACATTGTGTTGGGAGAACCCTTGCTGAGGTCCTACTCAACTGAAGACACAAACAAACCCCAGTCGGCCGCTTGACGGCTTCACAGGTACAGAGACGGCGTCCTCTCACCAGGTCTCTTCAGGAAGCCGTATTCATGATAGAGCATTAGGGGAGCAGCAGCCTCCCCATTCAGGACTGCATTCACATCCCTGGCATCTCACTGACAATCACATCCACGGCTACTCACCGCGTCTTAACCTCAACTGACCTCTGGTTTGGTGGACTAGTGCAATATATGACAATCTGCTTCATAATTTGGCGATGATGAAAGCAAGTAGTGGAAATATAATCCATGTAAGATTCTCTCAAATAAGTCTGAGGGCTGTTCAGGAACATTAACAGAACCACCACATCCCAACTGTGAAGTTTAAGGCAATTTTTAAAAAAAAATTTATAATAATTTTTTATTGAGGCAACCAAAGTGAGTAGCTTACTGCAGTATTGTGACATAAACTAAGTATAAGGTAATCCTTTTGAATATAGTCATTACAAATATTTTTTTGTCTAAATCCAAATGTGGGTAAATTAAAGGGTAATGAGGGGTTTGGGTAAGTAGGTACAGTGGGGCAAAAAAGTATTTAGTCAGCCACCGATTGTGCAAGTTCCCCCACCTAAAATGATGACAGAGGTCAGTAATTTGCACCAGAGGTACA
>NW_005187620.1:490676-511560 GCF_000239375.1 Pundamilia nyererei | reverse complement strand
AAAAAAAAAAAACCCCATTCCTTTCCATTACTCTTTATTATTTAGGGAAAAAAACTTGCTTAAATCCCATTTTGTGACATTTTAATTTTCTTTAAGACATTGTGCATCTGTTACTTAATTACTTTGGTGTAGTAGGAACGGCCATGGGGAAAGTCTTGATCAGTAGGAAAATCTATAAAACCTACATTTTGTGCCCTTCCTCACGTTTTCCAAAGCCAACTAGTGGGCTGAACTTTGTTTTTGCTATGTTGATTCTGGTCCCCGGGCTTTATGTTTGACACCCCTGCTCTAACAACTATGCGCAGTAGTTTTGCACACAGTACAGGCTTCCACTGAGGCATTATTAACGTCTCACTTGATCATTTTTGTGTCCCCGGAACAAAGTGTTCTACTAAGTGTTATAACAACTGTTAATATTAAAGACTGTAAATACATTACTTTCAAACATGCAATAATATTGGAATAAGACAAAAATACATTATCTGAGTGGATCTTTTCTTTTAGAACCTTGCAAAATGACAATGCTGATCTATAAAGCATTAACAAGTGATTTAAAGATGTTTAATGATAAGCCATCA
The DNA here is from genome assembly GCF_000239375.1 of Pundamilia nyererei. Lineage (NCBI taxonomy): Eukaryota > Metazoa > Chordata > Actinopteri > Cichliformes > Cichlidae > Pundamilia > Pundamilia nyererei. The sequence goes on along the minus strand of NW_005187620.1, from coordinate 510,982 downwards.
GCTCCTTAATAACTGCTTAATGTGGCACCTGTAAGACACACACAGCCTGCTTGGCTTGGAGTCGGATTGCGTCAGTGTGCTTTCAGAGCCAAACAACCCTCCTTTTTAAAACTCAAAACACAGCCAGGGGCTTTGGCAGAAAAAATGATCCCCACTCTGCCCCTCAGCATGAGCTGGGACTCTCAGTGGGCACGGCTGCAGAGTAGCTTGGGATCATTTTGCCTTCTCTAGTGAAAAAAAAAACCCAAACAAAATTGAGCCCCTATTTAAGGACAGAAATTGATCAATTTATTATACCAGTGTTTGGATGAAAACTATAAGAGCCTTAAGATTTAGACAACAAATGTGACCACTGTGTTTTTTTTTTAAATATCAGATTTATTCATATGTAAATGAAATTTATGGCTGGGTCTACAAAATAATGTGCACATTCACATCAAAACTTATGCACATATTGGTAACTTGTAATGTTTTAAAAATGGTACTGTCTATCAAAATAGTTTGCAACTTCAATACTAGCATTAACAATACAAAATATCAAAAGTATCAATACCAATGCTGGTATCGGTATTAGATCGATACTAGTGGGATGAGATCGATACTTTGTTACTATCCTCGAAGTTCAGTATGTAGCTGGCTGGCTAATTTTATTTTGAAAATAAAGAGATTGATAACATCAGAAGCTGTTTATTTACATTCCAGGTGTCCAAAAAACCCCCAACCCAGTTTCACAATACATGAAGAGCTGAAAAGTGTGCTTTGTTGTGTTAACTCCTTATTGTGGAAAGTTAAAAAAAATCACAGTGATTTAGTGGTCATTAAAGTGTGTTTAGAATTTGAAAACTGATGATTCATCTCATAAATCATGACACACTGATCTTTAATACATAAGCTGCCTTTATGAGTGAAAGGTATCGGTAACGGTATTGGCGGTACTTGGTATTAGATTGATACCATAATTTGCAGTATCATACAGCACTATACAGAAGAGCTTCAAAAAGTGATAACAGCAAAATGAAAATATAAGCGTTTCTTTTTCACAGAGTTAAAAACAACTTATTGCAAACTGAAAAGGCCCAAATTTGATGAAAAGACAGACATCACTATCAAACTTGGCATTCAGTCCCTGATAAAGACACCAAATCTGCATCTTTCCTCAAGGCCCAAATTAAGCACAAATACGAGGGGGGAAAAAGGGAAAACAGCCTTGGTTCTTCCCTCTGGCTAAAAATTAAACATCCGTGAGCTGGTTGTTCACTCACTATTTAGCCCAAGTGTAAATAAGTCGTCTTTGCGGGAGAAATGTACGGCTAATTGGTTTGTTAAGACGAGAGTGGGTTTGAGGGGAGAGACAGGGGGAGAAATTTCTCCTTTCTTTCATTCCAGACAGGTTAAATGTGCAGTTAGGCCTGGACAATGGAGCCGTCCTTTCACATGCAAAGATGAGGTATATGGAGCGAGCCGGTTTTTGTGGCCGGTATATTGAAAGGCACCAAAGCGGAACGGTATCCCCTCCCCTCCAAGCCTCCCACTTTTCCTCCTTTCTTCACTCCCTCCTCTCCCTGCATGCTTCCTTTGCTCAAGCCTCACCTTGCATCCACTGCTCAGCCTGGTGTCCTGAGCAGTCACATGTACTTCAGTCAATCCTGCATCTCAGTGTTTCGCAAGAACCACAAGGTAGTGGCTGGATGTGTAGTAGGTGAGACATTCATGCCCAGCATGTAGGAAATACCTGTGCTCTCATTACCATTCATTAATTCTCTAAAGATAGAGGAGATTTAAAGCAATTTAGAGAAAACCTGAAGACTTTAGCATTCAATATAGTTACTGAGCTGGCCAACAGGGGGCGACTCCTCTGTCACCAAATGAAGCCTTGATTGAAATGCATGAGAAAACAATCCTACCTTGATTTATGTTGATTTATGTTTCAATTATCTTCTGTTGGATGCATATCCATTTTTTTGTGCCAGCAGCTAAACAAGTGTACCTTCTTTTGTAGTACACACCACGTTACGGTATTGTTTGATCTGTGATTTTGGTCCGTTGCTAGGTGGTTGCTCGGCAGCATGCATGATGAAGTTTTATGGACTGAAATTAGACGTTATTTTCAAGATATTAAAATGATATGATGCTTTAATAATGTGTTATCGGTAGATAGATGTTAGAAGTGGGTCATTGTAGCATGTTAGTAGATGGTTGCTAGGCAACATGATATAGCTAATTTATATGAGATAGATAAGAACCTTTAAGGGGCCTAAGATGTACCAGTTTGCAAATTTTGGTAGCTCAACTCTTGATTGTGTAGTTTGCTGAGATTTTGTGTATAATAAGTAATTTTTTTCTGCATCTTGCACTTTGATTCAACACTTGATCCCCAAAATTAAGATATTTTAAAGAATTTGAGCACATTTTGGCGCTGAAATAAACTGTTAATTTCTGATATATACTGCAAATTTTTTGATATTTACTATTAATGGTTGTTGTTTCACTGTCACTAATGATTAAGACGAGTGGAGCTGCTCTATCCTATCTTTAATGAGCAAAGCAGACGGAAGACAGTTTGCAAGAAAACCAGGGAGAAAAGCAAAGATTGGGGGCAGTAGTGGAGGGTATATGGGTGGTGTAGGGGGTTTATTAAACAAAGACAGAGGCCATGAAATAGTGCTTGTGAAAGCCTCGCGCTGGTCGGCTCATTGAGTTGTCAATCTGCCCGGCAGGTCCCCCTGTATGATGAGACCTGTCAGCGAGCCTCAGAGAGCGAGCAGGAGGGGTAGGGATGACCTAATGCTAAATCACCTCCCTCTGCTTTCTCCTCTCAGAGGGTTGAGTGACACCCCCACCGGCCCATAATACAACCCCTGTGGCGGGCTGGACACTGGATCACTGGATGATGGTGAGGACAAAGCACTGGAAGACAGTCAAGAGAGACATGTGGCTCATTCAAAGTTGATTAGCAACTAATAACGTCTGCTGAACAAGCGGTTTGCGATATTTAACACACCCGAATATAAAGCAGAAATAAACTTGTTTACAGCTCGGTCTGTGTAGCTCACAGCTCCTTTCACGAGAAGTGTACGAAGGTATAGTTTATATAACTTTGCCATAAAATGATTGGCACCACGAAGGGAGACTGTGAGTTTCAGGCTAATCAGAATCTCTTTGTTTGTGGTGTTGGTGCCTTGTGGAAAATATTTTGGCAATTTTGGGGCTAATCTAACTAATAGTTTGCCTAATAAGTTCTGCTGAGTGTTGTTGTATTTTAGATTACGTTACACCAATCAGCAGGTATCTGTGTCTGAGCCTTCAGGCCCCAAAATAAATGACTTTAACTTAATCTCAACGGGAAGGCATTGTGCAGTCTGGCTCATAGTTCAGTGAAAATCACCAGGAGAATGAATATGAAGACAAAAGGGAAGGCCTGCATCTCCTGGAATTCCCTTCCTTGACTTAATGGTCATTTTTTCAGACAGCGAGGGGGCAGGTGGCAGCATAAACAGATTCACCCATTGGCCTTTAGTTCTCTGTCACCTCCTCCAACCTGTCACACCCTCTCTTTGTCTCCATCTCCCCGAGTTCAGCTCCGCACCAGACGCATTGTCCTCTTTGACGACTTGATGTCTCTGTCTGTCACAGGGATGCAAATTCAAAGGCACGCACACATAATAACATACAGCGGTCGCAGCCTGGCATCCTGACAGATTCTTTTAAAGGTTATGTGTCAATCTGCTCTGACAGCCATGATAAAGTCTTACAGATTCAGGCCCACTCAGGAGACAAGAAGGAATTCAATGTCAAATAAATGTTGTGAGACGGCATCGTGTTACGCAAATGCCAGGAGCTGAGCCGATTTGTATTTATTTAATGTCCACCCCACATGGGTTTTAATGACACACAGACCAAATTAACTTATTACTTCATTATCTAACTTACTGTTTGCCCAGGCTGCCTCCTCCTGACAAAGCAGGCGGCAGAAGTTCCTGACTGGTTCAGTTTTCTTCATCATACGGGCTAAACTTCATCATGCAACGCTACTTTTATTTAGCTATCGTGTTAACTTACAAAAGATGACTAGATTAGATTAGATAAAGCATTTTCAGTCAAAGTGAAAGCTTGAAAAAAGTCTAAAAATACTGTTTTGTCTTTTGTCTATAGATTAAAACTGTGGCATTAATGGAAGGTCAGCAGACACTGTGATTCTTAGACATTTTATTATCAGCTCAGACTGGCTCTGATAACATAAAGTATATTTTACCCATACCTGTTTTGTCTCTTTTTCAATAGGACTCTGATTTAATGTATATATGTTTGTCCAGCCTGTGCCTGGTTACATGTAAATGTCATAATTTGTATAACATGTAAAATTCAGTCATTTGAGATTCAAAGCTAGCTAAAGAGAAGGGCTAGAAAGAAAGAAGGGGAGGTTCATTTGCATGAGGAAGGATACAGTTTGCACTGTAAAAGGAAAAGTCAACAGCAATCGGGTGACTTCCACAGACTCTACTATGGACAGATTTCTTTATATTTCAATTCCAGCAGCGGATATGCTAAACTCCTCTCTCATGATTGAATTCTTCAAGTCGAAAACTTTCAGTTTTCACTTCTCAGATCTGACTTTACTGTTGCTTTTTAAAGAAGTGGCTGACAGGACACCACGAAAAACTGCTCGGGTGAAGCTTTGTGTTGAATCAGGATCCTGTGGCTTGTGTTTATGAGCTGTGTTCAGCCTCTGTTAGAGGTACAGTATAAAACAACAGCCCACACACAGACCTGCATGCAAAAACACCACCTGTTTTCTGTTAGATATATATTTTAGGAGCTGAATTTAAGTTTTACTTGGCTTTTAAAAACCTGTTTTAAATTGCCACTGTGGAGCAGCCATAAAAAAAACCATATTCTCAGTTGTATTTATGCCATGTATGAAGAAAAATGTCCATATTGAGGCTAAATAAGCTCTAACTCAAACCCACAATAGTCCGTTTACATAAATAGATTTATCCATTGGTGCAAAATAGCACAAACCATGTATCACCATCACCTGTCATATACACATATACTTAATTAGGCATTGAAAAAAAGAAATGTCACCTGGTGGATTAATGCTGTCACTGAATGTAGAATATTGATCCCATTAATAAGAGCAAGTCATCAAGATTTTCAGTGGCTTAAAGTAACTAGCTACCTGCTAGCTGTGTAACAGTATGTGTAGGATTGGGTTGGTGCATTTATTTGCCAAACTGATCGATCGATCGATCGATCGATCCATCCATCCATCCATCCATCCATCCATTTGGGGCTTGCTCTGCAGTCTAAGCAGAGAAGCCCAGACTTGCCTTCTTCCGATTCACCTCCTTCACCTCATCTATGGGAACACTGAGTCGTTCCCAGGCCAGATGAGAGATAAATCCTCTCCAGCGACGCCCTGGGTCTACCCTGGGACCTCCTCCTGAAAGGACATGACCGGATCAGCTCACCTAGAAGGCATAGGTGCCCGAACCACCTCAACGGGCTCCCTTTGATGTGGTGGAGTAGCAGCTCTGAGCACCTCTCAAACGACAGAGGCCAGAGCCACACTTCAGAGAGAGCTCATGTCCACCGTGTACTATTTTTCAGGTCCTAATTAACGGTTTCTCCTAAATAAAGGAATGACTTCACCTGCTTGGGAGTCTATATAAGCTGGTTGCCTTGTGAGATGGCGCTCTCTCTTATCCTGGAAGGCTGGTGCTTTTCAAGTACTCAAGTTGATTTTCATTCACTTTGGTTCAGTTGTGTCACAGCTATCCTTAGGTTAGCACCTAGTTTTCTTTTGTTCACTTTTTCTCAGATTATGGCTAATAAATCGGCTTTGAGATTAGAGCTAGTTAGCCATTTGTATCCAAGTTTTGGTTTCAGATGACACAGCTTGTGAAACTAGAGTATTTCTACTGCCTTGGCAGGCCACTTGTTGGCAACTGGTCCTTAGCAACTGGTCCACATTTTGTGTAATACAAAAACAAATAATTAGTGACTGGGAACTTTTAAATGCATGTTGTTCAGGAACACACAAATTTCCAGTGACAGGTTGTTGACGTCTAGACATCATAAGTGACAACAGCTTGTGTCAGACTGTGTGGAACGACTTTGTTTTATTATTGAAAAAACTTCTTGTTACTGGAGTTAAAAATGGAGAATCTATATTTTCAGACCGTCAGAGGTGGGCGGTTTGTCCCGGCTGGGCTTGGCACGGCTCAGGAGGCCCTCTGAGGCTGGCCTTGTTTGTTTGGACTGCAGACAGTAATGTGGCGAGCGGCAGCCCGGGAGACTGACGAGGAATGTGGCTGAAGGTCTCATCTGGCCTCATCAAAAGACGACCGCGAGCCTCTCTGTTGTCTCCTCCGTCAAAAAAACGCACACCATCAACACTGAGATTACTGCTGGACATGCCAGACCTCACAGCACCGTGCTGTTTGAAGTCCACTAACTGGAGAAAGGAGAGTTTTTAATAAGTTCCTTTTCTCACAGCATAATCCACTTTTCTGCCACTGATCTCTGTGTTCAGTGTTTTCTCATCATTTAATGATATTTAAGATGAGCTTTTAATCTGTGTAAGATCCTTAATAGTCTTACTCTAGTTTTAATTGCGTTCTGGACCGGATATGGGAAATGATAAACCTGCTCATGCAAATGTCCTCAGAGGTTATATATCTGTCATTGTTGCACAGATGTGCAAACATTAGTAGCATTTGACTCTCAATTTAGACCATCTTTATTATTTTTTAGTATACTCAGTGATTACTTAATTAAAACACACCTGTTACCTGGCGAAATTCCCTACAATGACTCTCCCACAACTTCTGCATTCACCTGCTTTTGTCATTGTCATAAAATTGGATGACACAGCAGTGATTGGGTACATTTACAGAGATGATGGTGCAGCTTCCAGTCTTAAAGGACGAACCCCCCACACCCATGCCACAGCCTGCAAACAGAGCCTTTCAGATGCCGACCTCCAGGGCTCAGAGACAGTTTCATTCCAGAGCTACTTATAAATGCACTTAACCAGTCCATCACATAGCTATGGTAGAACTGTTTGTACTCACAGTTACAAAAATCTCATTGCAAACTTTGCACTACAGCACAGTGCAACACTAGATCCAGTAGCGGTTTTTGATACGGGCGACACGGCTGGTTGCCCGGGGCGGCATCGTGGTGGGGGGGCAGCATCATGGGCATCGGCAAAAAAAATCAAAACAAAAAATTGCTCGTACTCATGCTGCCCCGACATCAACCAACGCATATTGGGAATGGCATAGGCACCGATTGGTTTTCTATCGCCCATTTGCTGGGAGTAAGGGCGCCCTCCGTTTGCGAGGTGTGCCTGCTGCTTGTGGCACAGGGAGGAGAGTGAATGTAAAGTGCATTTCTCAGAAAAGAGAAGGATGATCCTCATAAAGTAACAACTTGTGTATGTCACTGTTAGGTTTTTCAGTTTGACTTTCCAAAAGTTGGAGCAGCTGAGAAATGTTCCTCTTAGATATTTTTGTTAAAAGTAGAGTTACATAGACAGGTAAAAGTAGGAAACTGTACATTTATCGTATTCAGCGATGACACGTTTACTTCCAGCAGATTGTGGATATCTACACTTTGTTTTTTCAGAGGCATTTGCTGTTTGCCTCAGTGCTGGTCTGTCTATTACTCTGGCTGAGGAATTAGGAATTGCCGTCTTTTCCCCATGATGATGACCATTATATCACTGACATGTCATTTGATTCTTTTTTATATCCAAACCCATCAATCTCAGCTACACCCTGTTATAATCAGCTGCTGAAGAAGAGTTAAAAAGGCAAAACATCAGCACATCCGCTCATGTGACTTTTATATTGCACTATTATTCTCTATGATATATGGCTCAGAGTGTTTCATTGTCTTTTTCTCTCTTCGATGTCGAGCTAACTCTTGAATTTTCCCTTTCATGACTTTTCATGACACAGTTTAGATTTCATGCTGAGTGAAGGTTTACATTTGAAAGTGGTTGAGGAAAATCTCAGACAGTTGAAATAAGTTGTAGTAGAACTGCCTGAAATAGAGAATTACAGTAATCCCAATGTTACAGGGAAGCCCAGACGGCTCGGGCACAGCTCCTGACATCCTGCTCTTCCTCTGCTCTCACCTTTTAATTGGTCGGAGCGGCTGCCTGCCTGTCAGGACGTCCTGGTGCTGCATGACGCCTGCGTTTCCTCCTCAGTTTAGACAGAAAGGCCTCTGTCTGCCGTAGTTTCCATGCTTAGCAGCACCGAGCAGGCGCTTACCTGTTCTGCTCATTTCTGTCGTGAGTTATGGGTTTGTAAATGTGGACATCGGCCAAAAGTGTATAATTTTAGCTCCAGTACGCCATTTTCTAAGAGATTTGCTGTAGTTTCCAGCACATAGCTCATAAAATATCTCACTATCACCTAATCAACGAGACATTAAGAAAAGGCTGGTAACTTTTCTCTATGCTTGCATTTGAAAAATAATATTTTTCAATATTGTTCACATGCATTGTCGTTGTGTAGGAGAATGTATGATGCTCATACACAAGTGTTAATTAGGTCAAACAGAAATGCAATTATATTATTAAATACTAAGATTCCTGAGAAAACAAGTGAATGAGTATCTTTTGGTTATGAGACCAGCTACCTTATAATCTCTGTGATTCTGCTCAGCAGGTCACCACTGATTAACTGATAGTGTGTTTGCACTGTCTGTTATTGGGTTAAATTAAATGTAGCAGCGGTGCCTCTAATGGCAGACAGAGTGCTTTTCTCTCGACCGTTTCTTTGTCTCTGGATCATTAACGTCTTCTGGAGGAAACCCCGGCCGCCGTCGCCCTGTCTGTCTCTGTGTAGACTGACCCGTAGCTGTGTGGTCAGATGCTGGTCACAGTTTGAGCCTCCCGGTCACCGGGGCTCTCGCCAGACTGTCTATCACCCCACGGCGCTCACTACAGCTTTGAGACAGACCGTTTCTGCAGCTCACGGATCAGAAACTCATGTTTGGTTGGAAACATGCTGCTTTTCTGCTAATTGTGCAACAGTTTAGTTTGTGACCACACCAACAATCTGCCATATTGTCATCTGTAAATAATCGCAAATACTGATGATATAGAAACGTTAAAAAAAACAAGACGTTCTTATGTGAAATTAGGAATATTTGAGATTTTACACAATTTCTAGGTCAGTTTTCAAATAAAAACAAGTGAAAGAGGCGCGCATTACATTAAACCTCTCCCATTCTAATAATAACCTAGAAATATGCCCACACTGTTTTCTTCAGTATGACTTTTCTTAAACAAACTGACCATTTTCCATCACTTTCGGACAAACACAACCTCCCTGCTGACCTCTGGGTGAGAGCAGGAGGTCACTTTCTCTGCCCTCCTCCTCCTCCTCGTCCTCTGGTAAGAACAGCTGGCCCTTGTCTTGTTCTGGAGGTTTGTAGATGAAAGCAAAACAAAGCCAAACAAACAGAGGGAGGAGCACAGATTTGTCATTGGTGGTACAAACACAGCATTCGCTGACATACCAGAGAGATCACAGTCAAACAAATATTGTATGTTATCACAGATAGTGCATGTTTACGCTCACAGTGATTAATTTAAAGTCTGTGTCTCTCTGCGTTGTTCTTCTCTTCTCATTTAACTGGTGTCTTTTTTCTTTTTTTTTAAGTAACACCTTCCATAGCAGATCTTTGTGATGTATAATGTGCTTCACAAAGCTGAAAACAGAACTGGATAACACATCTGCAACATCCACAGCTTAATTTGTATCCCTTTATATATCTGGCTGACTAATAAAGGCCTCAAAGAAGTCAGAAAACACTTATTTTCACTGAACTTAACATAAAAATCTCACATCAACAGTAGGTCAAAACAGTATGTCTAATGTAAAGGGTGTCTTAAAAACAGAAGATCATCCAATTACTATTATTTGTAAGACCCTTGAGATTAAAATGTCTTCTTCAACTGAGGCTGAGGGAGAAACTGGCCCCATATTCAATTTTCATTCTATTGTCTTTCAGTTAGTTTTTATTTTGTTTCCTCTGTTAAACCATTTTCACCATTTACTAAACAACAGCAAGACAAACAGAGCAACTCACTGGTAAACTTTGTGATCAATTTCAGCAACCACTTGCTAACTTGGTGACGAGTAACAGCACTTTAGCCACATTTAACCATCCATCCATCCAGGACTTATAAACTGTAAACACTTTGTCATCCACGACCAGTTTAGAATCACCAGTTCACCTGGCATGCCTGACTTTGGAGTACAGCCAAGGAGTTACCTCGGCTTATCATAAATGGTGGGAACGGGGGTCGTGGGGTCTTCAAGACTTTGTCATACAAACTCACAAACAGTTTTTTCCACTCATCCCTGTTTTTTAAACAAAATATTATGAGCTTTAGATGTGTTGATGTCTTTTTGTGTATTTTTGAGACAGACTGAAAATGAGTGTATTTCACATCACAAACCACATAAACAGTGATTGCAAGCGTTTTCCTCACATTTGTCTGGACACGGTCTTATTTGGCGGCACCAGTTTATTTAGTTCGGGAGACTTAGCGGCTCCGGTTGTTTCACCGACATCTGTGTGTACGACAGCACTGCCAGTTTGTTTTAATTAAGCTCCTGCTGTGAACCTCTCTAGTCTCGAATGTTGGAGCTGCTGCTGCTCGTTTCTGCTCCGCGGATTGAAGAGGGGAGCCTGGATCCTAGTTTCAAAATGTCCTCTACTTTTACCCTGATAAAGAAGGGGACACAGACATCATCTGCAGCACAGATGCATACATTTTTGGGGCCAAACCACATTATTTTGTTGTAGATTTAAAACCAATCAATATGTGAATGAAGTGCAGAATTTCAGCTTTAATTTAAGGTGATTTACAATTAAAAAAAAAAAAAATTAACCATTTAGGAATTACAGCCATTTTTATGCATTGTTCCCTGTTTACAAAACGCTGCTGTTCATCTTAACGGATTAGCTCTGTTCCCGGCAGGAGTCGGGCCACCCGGGAAAATCCTTATCTCATGGATGCTGGAGGAGAGGTGATTCTGTTACAATGTGTTTGACTTACTGAGGGCATGTAAACAAAATGTTGATTTGAAGTCTTTTGATTTGACAATGGATAGCTATTAACTTTATTTGTTTAGCTCTCTAGCAAACACGATTTCCAAGGAGCTTCCTATCAGTTTGGAAGATTTGGATCAGGTGATGTTTGTGTAACAAGTTCACAGTGTTTTCCAAAAAGCACTGCTGGCATCCTCCACCTGTTTAAAGAAATCAACTAATACTTTTATTTACTTTAAGCTGGAGACAAAAGAAAACCATACATGGATTTAAATCTCTGTTTCTGGATATGTCTGAATAAAGAAAATGCTAAAAAAGAAAAAAGTCACTGTTAGCTGCTGTGACATCACTACACCGTTTTTGTACTTTGTATTTTGAAACCTCCATCTAGCCATCCATTCGCTTCTGCTTATCCTTTTCAGGGTCGCTCGTGGGCTGGTGCCTATCCCAGCTGTCTTAGGGCGAGAGGCAGGGTACACCCTGGGCAGGTCGCCTTAGCATCATATTTTTGCCTGCTGAGTAACAGACTGACTCAGTTTTGAAGTTGCCTCAGGTTGCCATTACTTCCCATGACCTGGGTTAGATGTTGTGACAAATTGGCGTATGGAAACCTCATGACGTAGACCGTCTACCCAGATAAAGCTCACGTGTTGATACCTGTAAATTAGACACAGGAGCACCCAAGCGTAGCAGTGCAGACAGCAGCGTAAAACAGCAGGTGTAACTTACAATCTTGACTGTATGCAAATTAGTAACTGTTATTAGGTATATCTGTTCCACTGCTCTTTAACATAAATATCTAATCAGCCAATCACGTGGTAGCAACTCAGTGCATTTAGGCATGTAGACATGATTGCGCTGCCCTGCTGAAGTTCAGACTGGGGAAGAAAGGTGATTTAAGTGACATGTATCATGGTTTTTGGTGCCAGACGGGGTGGTCCGAGTATTTCTGAATCTGCTGATCTTACATAACCACACATGGAACATTGAAGCAGATGGGCCACACCAGATGCAACTGCTGTCACAGCTAAGAACAAAAAACTGAGGCTACAGTTTGCACTAGCTCACCAAAACTGGACAACAGGAGATCAGAAACTGGTATAAACATGAAAACATGCATCCATCCTGTCTCGTATTGACAATTCAGGCAGCTAGCAGGTCGGTTAGTACCACCTGAGCATGGTTCAACGCCACAGCCTAGTGTGCCCATCTTCTGATGGCTGTTTCCAGCACCAAATCAAAAAGCTCAAATCATTGCAGAGTGGTTTCTTGAAGATGACAAGAAACCTGGGTCACCCTGGGTCAACACACCTGAATCAAATGATTAGTTCATTACCAGGCCTCTGTAGAACTTCAAGACATGTTGAGGAGGTAATTTAGCCATTTAAATCAGCTGTGTTGGATCAGGAACACATCTAAAATCTGCAGGACACTGGCTATCGAGGCCTTGAGTTCCCTACCCCTGCAATAGAGCATCTATTGGATAGATGCTGACAGCTTTCAAATGCACACCATTATTGTGTAGGCTGAATTAGCTTAAATACTGAACCATAAATGAACTTTTCCCATTAAGAAACTGTAGATTAGCTTGACCCTGAGACCTGAAATTTTTAATTGGTTTCATGGCACGTTTTTAGGTTGTTATGTAATTTAATACAATTCAAATTAAAATTATTCCCGGAAATCCAAATGGTGAGATGATCTGAAATGTTGCATGAAAAGCAAAAACCTCTTAGTGATAAGATGTTCAGACACAATTTCATGATGCCAGGATGTTTTTAGTCCATGAAAACACCCATGTGCTTAAATGAGGGTTTAAATACTTCTGTACCAGGTATTTCCAGCTACTGGCAGATGTGAAAGTCAATAACTGCATAGAAAAAAAATGTTAAATGTGGGAGGTAGAAAAAAGGAAAACTGGATTTAGGATATTGTGGGAGGTGGAAAAGAAGAAGCAACTCTTTTTTTTTTGCCCTACAAATAAAATGCCTCTGACAAAGCGCGGAGCTCAGCAGAGGATCCGAGGATCACAGTTGTCTGTTTATGAACTTGTGTCCTTGTGTGTGTGTGAAAGAGAGGTTTTAAGGCGGCTGAGAAAACAAACACACACACATTCACAGAGGAAAAGAGGAGACTAGGAGGAGTGCCGCTCTTCCGGACTGATAATTACATATTTTACTGATGATGGATGAAAAGCGCGTGATGACAGCCTTATTCTTCTTCTTTGTTTTCCCTTTACATTCTTTCTTATTTTTCCATGTAGTCCACATGCCCACAGACACTCTTGGGGATTTAAGGGGCATTTCAGTCATGCAGTAACTCTTCTTAACTGTCCCAACTTGCATTGCAAATACAAAAAACAACAACAAAAAAGCATTTTCCATGTGCAGTTGGAGGCCTGATTGTTATGTTTTGGTTTAAATTCAAGTCTTGATGAGCACTTTTGTCTGCCGCGGGTGTTTAATTAACTTGAAACTATAATCATACACTGCGTTTTGTAATATATCGCCAGTGTTGCCCTCAGAATTACTGTATAAACAATGCTGACATATTGTGTTTAATTAATAGCTGTAAATCATGTCAACTGGAACATCCAATGTAACAGTCTGGTTGAAGGATTTTAAAATCGTTACCAAAGCCCACATCAGTATAAACGTAAACATGTGGGGAGCACAGTTCCGAGTACGGAGTTTGAGGACGGAGAAATGTGCAATAATGTGACTCCAAAGTCTCCCAAGAAATGTAAGTCAGTAGGTTTCCCCCCCATTGCGATTTGCTGCAATAACAAATTAGCCAAAATTCACTTCTGCTACGTGGGGGGTCGTGTTGACAATTAAAGAAATATTGTTTATTATGTTTGGGGCGATGACGGGAGTGTTTGACAAGCCGTTTAGTTGGGTAATACCCCTCATTCACCTGTGAACTGACGTGCATGGATGATGATTTGATTGAGTTATAGAGTCGACATTTGCCAGTGGAGGAAGCAAATGAAGTTTGTTTTACGCTATTTTTAGTTCAACATAATTATGGCTTGTTCTCATGCTAATTATCCTAAAACACCCTCAGGGGATTTTGATATCACATTTTTTTTATTTATGGTAAGTAAATGTTTATTTTCTTTCCGCTTGTAAGATTCAGACTGAGCTGTTTCTGTTTCTGAGGTGATGGGAATCCGTGTTTACTCATACAAATGACTGGAAAATATAATTTATGGGTAAATTTTGGGCATGCTGCTGGGAATTCTTTGTTTTCATACTAACTGTTGTCTGATATTGTTGCAGTACTGCATGGTTATTGTTATTTTTTCCACATTTTTTGTTTGTATTTATAATCACAAATTTATATTTTTATGCCTTTAACTTGAACATCTTGGATTTCTTTTGATTTATGAGTTTTATGGTTTCCCGCCTCTATGTGTTTATTTTCTGTTGTTCATCCTGTTTCCTTGTATTCAGCCTGTCAGTTATTCATTTCCTGTTTTATTTTGAAGCCTTTTGCTCTTTGTTTTGTGTTTTTAGTTTTACATCCCTTTATTTCATTACCTTAATTGTCTTCAGCTGTCCCTCGCACCCCACCTGTTCCCTATTCCAATGATTAGCCTATAGTCTGTCAGTCAGTATAAATTGTCCCTTTGTCCTGTGTTGTGTCTGCTTCGTCTTCCTACCTGTAGTATGTCTGTGGGATTTTTTGGGGGGGAAGAATCTTGCCTTTAATAAAGGTAGTTTTCTGTTTGGATCTCATACCTGCTGACTATGACACGGATTGAGGGCGGATTATCTGACACCAACCAAAGATGGAGAATACTGGTCTCATGTGTAAAAGTTGCACCTTTTCAAACATGTTAGCTGGTAGCATTAAGGCATAACTTTTACATTTAAGGGAAATGTTCTCCAATTCTAGTTTGTTGCACTTGTTAAGGGCAAATGGTGATTGCTTGCAGACAAGTTGGTGTCTTCCACTCAAACTATGACAGAGCGAGTTTTTTTGAGGATGGATTTTCCACAAAGGTGCAATGCTGCTGGTGTGCATAGACTTTAGCTTAATTTTCAATTCAATTTATATAGCATCAAATCACAACAACGCCTCAAAGCACTTTACACTGTAAGGTAAAAACCCTACAATAATACAAAAATAAACACAGAAAACCACAACAATCATATGACTCCCTATGAGTAAGCGCTTTGGTGACAGTGTGACAGAAAAACTCCCTTTGAACAGGAAGAAACCTCCAAAAAAATTTAAAATTTTGGTTTATCTTTTCGCAGGTGTTCCGTGTGTGTAATTACTTGAAGAGAAGACCCTAATGCTCAACTTTGACATGGAAATAACATGAGCAACCATACCAAACACACTCCAACCAAATTCTAAAGACTCAAGATATATGAAATGTATATGAAATATAACAATAAACCAAAACTTTGTTTTTCCCAACTCTGACAGATTTACCTCTCTTGCCTTTTGTCTTTTATGTTTGAAGCTAACATGAAAGAAAGATGAATTTTTCAAAGAAGCTTAAGCACTTTTCCCCATAATTACTTTTACTTCAAGAGCCTGCTGGATGAGAAATCCCCTCCATGTCACTGTGTGATTTCAACTATCTGTGCCTTCATTCACACCAGAGTTTGAACATTACGTACTGAACATGCAGTCAGCATTTTGATCAAAGCACGGCCACACAGCAGTAAATCTTCACAGTGTTGTTACACATGCTTTGTCTTGTTATGACAATAAAAGCTGAGTAATCTTGTCATTCATAAGGAACAAAGTGCTCACCGGCAGCTGCTCTTTGTTGTGTTCTGTTCATGTTGTAAAGTTCACCCATAAAACCCGTCTCATGCAATCACGGTGCTATAAAACCCCTGCAAAAGTCAGTTGTCTTTGAACATATATTTAATTCAAATACATGAGCGATAACCCGCAAACATGACCGCACTCGCGAATCACACACGCAGACACACAGACAAGATGTCTCGGAGCTCGAGCTAGTTTAACGGGGTTTTCCAAATGGTTTTCAAATAAATTCCACAACTAAGAAGTGGAGCCCATTTTTATAATGTGGGACCAAAAGGGTGTGAAGGAGGAAAGAAGCAAAGAATATTACTGCGCTAAAAGTAATTCAAACTCTGCTGAATATCTTGATTGTTTTTGAGTGTTTTAAGGTTTATATGGATCATTTGTGTTTGGAGCCTCGAAGTCATTTTTCTGGTCTACAGGATATTTTTATTGGGAACGAAGACTTTCAGGTCAGACTGTGAGAACTCTCCATGCACCACAGCACCTGAACGCAGCACTGCATGATGCCTGCAGTTGCAATCTTTCTGAAAATCATCCAACTGCTCTGATACTCAATGAGGCAAATGGCTGAGATTTTATCTTACACATTTCTGAACAGCCGAAGGCGCACAGATGTTGCTCAGTGCAGGTTGTTAAGGAAAATTACAGACCAATTTCCAGCAGCTATCAAGATAAAATGTTATTATATATTTTCCAGAATGCTCTCGGTTGTAAAACTAGATTTGTTTGTGAACCAAATGACCTGTTCATGATTAATACTTCGGTTACCTTCTTCGCTCCAGTGCGCAGGTTTCAAAGTCCTCCTCTTTTCTTATCTGTGTGCATAGGAAACACTCAGTTGAACAGATTCATTTTTAAGATAAATTGTGGCACCTCATCCAATATTCGTTCATTTAATAGTTTAACATCGGCCGCAATATCATCCTTCTCATGTGTTTTTTGACCTCTGTATTTCTTTCTTGGGACTCTGTACTGTGAAATAAATGAGCATGACATCGCAATTCTGCGGCTTTTTCTTGAGGAATTTCTAAAGTAATGATTTAGGATAAAAAGTTTTCACAGAAAAGTCCATTTCCACCATTGTGGAGTTTAACGCTTCAAGTTTTTAAAAATCCTGCCACTTCTGTATTCATACTTTTCTTTTAGTTCGATTGGATGCTGTTTTAGTTCTTTGACTCTAATAGAGTAGCTTTGCCCACAAATTCACAATTCAAAGAATAATCCTTATTTTTCTCATACTGGGCCCCTCATTACTTCTGATTGTCTGAAAGAAGCCCTCATGGCCTCTCTCCCTTTAAGTCAGCACTGGCTTCTCCTCACAAACAGCAGGTTTGGACAGTCGATTAAAAACACTGCAAAAAACTGTATTAATCCAAGCATTAGGAACAACCTGTGTCGGGGGTCCGCTCACAGTCGCAGCCCATCCAAGAGAGAACTCTTGAACCTATATATTATCAAAACATGGATGTGTATTTGCTTTCATGAAAAATTATCATTGGTAGAATACAGCGGTCCATATGTCACCTTGGCTCAGCTAGCTATGCAAAATTAATGAAACTGGCAACAAGGATGCACAACTTCTAATTTGCTCATATGTGCAAGTGGTTCTGTGTCTCCTTGTTAGCCCTGCAACAGACTGGTGACCTGTCCAGGGTGTACCTTGCCTTTTGCCTGACGGTAGCTGGGATAGGCTCTAGCCCCCTGGCGACCCTGAATTGGATAAGAAAATGGATGGATGGAAACAAAAATGTGTTTATTCCTGTTCTAAGTGGACACATCCCAAAAGTGCGCTTGTCCCAGGGAAAGATCTCTCACTCATCACTCATCTGGGAGTGGGACGGTGAACAAGTGCATCAGATAGAAGGAGAGAAGGAGAACAGACAAGGAGACATACATGAAACACAGTATCATTGTTTCCATTAATACCAGAGACTTGACGTTTTAGTAAAGGTGCATTGTGATGATTATTCTGAGGGGTAAAAGTGAAGTGATGTTGAGGACACCTAGATTTGTGAAGGCAATAACACGAAGACTGAGGGAATGCAGGATTTTTAAACTGGTAACATAGGTGTATCTACTAAAAATTGAAGATGAGTTTGAATCTCTGACTTTGGCCTCAAGGACAGAGGTCAAGTTTTCTAAAAATCTTGAGTGCAATAACTTGAGAACAAGGCAAAATCTCAGATGAGTTTGAAGACTGGTGACCTTCATCTCAAGATCAAGATCACATCGTTTTCTGCCTAATTGTATCTATTTATTAAAAAAGGACAAAAAAACTGATCATCAATACAATTTGCCTTAGGCCCACGACAAATTTGTGGCAAGGTGTCTGTAACTTGATTCAGACGTGCTCACAAGTGTTCCCCGAGTATATGTCAACTTCATTATTTTCAATCTTTCCACCATTACACCAGTATAGATATGACAGGAAAAAAGAATAGCACCATAGGCATCCTTTAAGAATTTCATCTGTGGCAAAAATCCCAGTTGGGCTCGCATCAGGAAGGCCATTTGGTGTAAAATGAAACATGCCGTACACGCTGTGCCAACCCCTGGTGGCAAAAGGGAAGCTGAAAGTAGCGTCACACCAGACTGTGAGCAGAAAAAATTCATTTTTGTGTTTGTTCGTTTAAACTACACATCTACTTATTTGATTAAAAACTGCTTTAAAAAGTGTTGTTAAATCGACAAATGTGAGTCAGAAACTGGAAGAAAAAATAAAAAATTTTTGTGCTTCCAATTTTCCTCGTTGTCTTTGAGTCGAAATGTAACCTAGAAAGATCATAAATGGTTTTTAGCGTTCCGTTGCGTGTGTGTGTGTGTGTGTGTGTGTGTGTGTGTGTGTGTGTAGTTCAGCTTTACAGTAGGAAGCATTTAAAACTTAAGAGGCCTAAATTGCTACCTGGACCTTCTGGTCCATTAGCTGCCTTCTGAGGAGAAAGTGCAGGGTTGAGGGAGATGGACTGTAATATGCTCGCTACACGTCCGTTGACGCAAATTCAACTTAATGACATCCATCAGTCACATCCTCGGGGCTCCATACATGAACAATTAGAGGCCTGCTTGGTTGCGCTCGATGGTAATCGTTCACATCAGCTGGGTAATGACTCTGTAAAAAGCCCCAACAACCTGTTATCAAATGACAGTTTTTCATATTATTAAAAGAAGTGGTTGCTTTAAAACTAGGTGCATGGCTCTAGTGGACACAGCTTTTATAGTTTTTTTCTGGACAATTTACTGTAAAATTAGTGCGCATACATTAACTTGCTGATGTGAAAATCAACTTGCATTCAGAGGCCTGAAAACCTTTTTCCTCAATCAGCGAGTTAGTTTTGTTTGTCTTACTGTGCTGTTTTTGTATGGTTTGAAGTGGGTCAGAGTCTGTTATAAAAGCACAGTTTCTCATGTCTTACTCTAACCTTGAACCAGAATTTAGCCATATTTTATTCATGTTGTAATATATGCACCCAAATAAGCCAAGTGAAACAAATTACCAAAGCGCTCCAAGTCTTTATGAGCTGTAATATTAGGTAAATTTTACCCATATCCTTCCTTATTAGGATATATTAGTCATCAACTCACAATGATAAACCCCTTGGAGACTTTTCCTAAGCTTATGTCATGAGTATAATTATTCTTAATGTGATTAAACTTTAAAACCCACATGAACAATAACGTTGTCCTTCATAAACACAGATTTGAAATGTTTGACTGTCCTGAGGTGAGAGCACACAGTATATTCAGAGTAAACACGAGCCCTGTGTTGGAAAAGAAATAAAATAAATCCAAGAAAGTTTCAGACTAATGCTGAAGTGTAGTGCAGCTAATAAGACTAAAGAGGGACAAAAAACCAACAGCCTTTTAAAATGTGAAGCATTCTAAATATTGTAGATGTATTTTGGTGTGTCTGTCAAAGCTGCAGCGCTTCCAGTTCTTGAGGCTGGACATAAGAGTGAATATGTACAATTTAAGTGGAATTTATGACCTACTAGTGTCCATTCGAGTAGCCCTGAGGCTGTGCAAAAGTCCAACAGCACATCACTTAAAAGTGGTTACGCTGTACGTAAGTAACTGAGGTGGAAAGTAGCCTGGTACAATTATATAATTTTTTTAAGGATCTGTTAATGTTACTGTCCCAGAATAACTCTTTCCAACTGCAAACGCTCCACTAAAAGATATTTCAACAAAAGATAACAAAGCAGGCACCTGGCTAGGTTTCAAGGTAAAATGTAATCTACAATTTTCAACAGTTGGAAAAGTTGACACTTCAAGTTAAGTCAAGTGGCTTTTATTGTCATTTCAGCCATGTGCAGTGGTACAGTACAGAGTGAAACAAGATAACGTTCCTCTCAGACTCTGGTGCTACATATGACATATACAGTGGGGCAAAAAAGTATTTAGTCAGCCACCGATTGTGCAAGTTCCCCCAC